>NC_057805.1:105917311-105960316 GCF_018294505.1 Triticum aestivum | reverse complement strand
ACGCCCGCGGCTCGGGGAGCCCGCATCCGGCCCCCGCGGGCCCGCGCGCCCTCGCCCACGGACCGAGCCGGCGCCTCCCGCCCCGCGCCCGCGCCATCCCCACCGCCGTTCGTCGCAGCCTCGGCGCCGACGCCGTCCGCCGCCTCGTCGTCCCGCCCGTCGCCGCCGGCGCGCCGCCGCCCGCGCCCGAGGACGACGCCGCCGCCCGCGGTCCCGTGCCCGTCTCCCCGAGCTCCTCCAGCGGGTCCTCTCCTCCGCCTCCTCCCGAGGTCCTCCGACGCCGGCCGCCGCGCCGTCCCTTTCTCCGGCGAGCCCGAAGTCCGGCGGCCCGATCCCGATCTAGATCCACCACGGTTGACTTTCCTCTCCCCGAGATATTTCTAAGTCCTAATATTTTGTAATATGTGCACTTGTTCATCGCATCATAACTCTCTGCATATAGCTCTGTTTCGCGCGTGTAATATACCTAGATGTTCTCCTCAAGAAGCTCTTCATTTTGTTCCATTTCACCATGTTCATTTGGGTTCATCTTGATGCCCAAATCTCTGGTGCAAGAGTGCTAGTTGCTGTTATCTGCTTTCACTTATCAGAACTTGAGGATTTGTTATTTTTGTTGCATTTAATCTGTGCATCTTATGGGCATGAGCTCTACATGTGTTGTGATGTATGCCATGCCATCTTTACAGAGGTGTATGCCGCGTATTTTTGTGATCTCTGTGGTGACTAGCACGAGCATGCAAACTAGGCTTCGTGATGTTTCTGATTTCAGGGACTTGGTGATTTTACCAAGTCTGTGACTGCTGTTATTTTGTTGCCATGTAAACTTGACGCTACAGAGAGATCTCTGCTTATTTTGGTGATGTTCAGTAAGGATGTTTTGTAGATATTGTTGTAACTGATCCATTCATACCTTTGTTTGAAACTATAGAGTGCCATAGCATGAAACAATCTTGCTCTACTTTTGCTATAAAATATTTCTGGCAGATTGTTAACATGATATTAAATTTTTCCAAGCTTGTTGTAGTTGTTCCTTTAATGCTATGTATTTGCTCTTGCCATGGATAGCTTCACAAACATGCCAGCTTGCTGTAGGTATGATTTTTTTGTCATGCATTTCTTTGTGATGAGTGCATCAAGCTCACCAATATTCCTTCATATTATTGTTTCTGTCATTCTCTGTTTTCTGCCAAGTCTGGAACCTGTTAACGAAACTTGCTATGTTTACATGGTTTCCATCATATCTTCTGGTCCTTTTTGGCTTATGGTAAGTAAGGGACTTTTGTCATATGCATTTAGTAGAATACTGCCATGCCTTGTTTTGCCATGTTAAGTTCCTGTAGCATGTTGATTTCATGCTCTGAACATTGCTACCTGATGCTGTTTCAGGCATGTCCAGTAATTTCACTGTCTGTGAACCTGTTATCTTTTGCACTTTTGCCATGCTTATTTGAGCTTGTTATGTTGTGATCTAGCTGTAGCTCAGTGTTCATCTTTTGTCAAGCATCTCCTATAGATTACTGCCATATGCTTTGTTTCTACGTTGGAGTGTCGTAGCATTGTTACTTATTGCATTCTAAGTGCTATCATGCTGTTAATCGCAGATTCGTGTCTTTCTTGTTTTGCTTGCCATTTCAAACCGTGCATCCGTTTCCGGTGATCTATATATCGATTTCGACCGAAATCATCTCATCTTTCCAGTGGCATACTTGGTTTGCCAAGTTACTGCCTTGTTCATCATTTTTCCTTCCGGAGCACGCATATGCATCGCATATCATATCTTGCATATCATTCATGTTTTGCATCATGTTGCTTGTGAAACGTAAGTCTTCCAAGACTCTTAGCTATTCTTGCCTTACACTACAAGTCTTGCCATAACGGCGGTTCATCACTACGGGCCTTAAGCCGCCTCCGGGTCTTAAGCCCATTATTGACCCGCCTTCCGCTAGCTTGGTACTGGGCTTCACGTGATGATCATTATAACGTAACCCCGCCCCTCCTGGGCGGGTGACTCTAATGGTTATATCCTCAACATTAGGCCCCAGATTGATTTGAACCGGTTCACGTCAATCTTCAAAATCTTCCGGCTTCTGCTTGTGCAAAGGTTATAACCCGCCATGACGTCATCTTCTGGATTCTTGGTAACCCGCCATGACGTCATCTTCCATTAAATTCATTTTTTATTCTGTCATATCCCAACGGATCTTATCTTTAATGACCATCCCAAAAATTGAGGCGTTCTGCGACAAGATAATCATGTCTTCCGCCTGCTCTTTTCCCGCGCCCATTTACTAGCCGGCCCTTATAAATAGGCCCGGCCCATAGGTCTTCGTCACACTTCCCCTCCATCGTCTTCCTCCTCCGACACTCCAGAGCCCAAGCTCCGCCGCCGTCGCCGCGCACCTCGTCTTCACCGACCAAGGCCGCTGCATCAACCTGTCTTGACCAGAAACCTGCGGCGCGCCTCCGCTGCTCATCAGCATCAGTAAGTCCTCGCCGTCCCGTACCTTAGATCCGCATTAGGGCTCGCAAGTTCTCCGTGTTCTTCGTAGTTCGTCGCGATTTCTTCACAGTTCCGCCACCGAGGTTCCTTTTGATCCAAAACGGTACAGACTCCCTGCGGTAGTAGTTTCTCACCCATTTTTCTGCTAGTAGATCCCTTTTGTCTGCAAAAAGACCTCGTTTAGAGCTTATGAACTTCTCTGTATCAGCTTTTTAGGTCTAGAAATTTTTCCTTTCTAGACGATCGTTTGATCCAAAATAATCCCTGCAATCTGTGGAACTTGTTTGTGCAACACTTAGACAAAAACTGCATCTGTTAACCATGGCGGCTCATATCGCCGGCTTAAAACAGGCCATGCTTTGTGAAATTTCCGGCTCATTCATAATAGAGTTTTAAACAACTTGAATTGCTTATGATTGCCACAATGGCTTAGATAACCCGACACAATCAGCCATATATCATTAGGCCCCTTCATAAGCCGCCATCTTGAATACTGAACTGAAATCTTCCTCCGGCTTAAATTTGAACCGGAAATTTTCTTTTGTCATAGGCTTCCGTCTTTCACAATGCCGCCCAAGGCTCCCAAGGCACCCATTACGTGCAACTGGGTGAGATCCAATGTTACTGATAATACCTTAGATGACTTCGTGAAGACGGGTTACCTGCCTAAGAAGGAGGTCATGTCCTATCGTGCCCCTGACCCGTCCGAAGAAAGACCTCAACCAAGAGACGGAGAGGTTGTTATATTTGTTGATCACATGAGCCGGGGTTTTGCACCTCCCGGCTCAAAATTCTTCAGAGATGTTCTGCACTTTTTCGATCTGCGACCTCAAGACATTGGACCCAATTCCGTGTCGAACATTTGTAACTTCCAAGTGTTCTGTGAGGTGTACCTTGGAGAAGAGCCCAGCCTACTGCTCTTTAGGGAGCTGTTTTATCTGAACCGCCAGAACGAGTGTGCCAACGGGCCTAGCTTGGAACTTGGCGGAATTTCAATCCAACAACGGAGGGATTGCCTTTTTCCTTATGCTGAGCTGCCAAGCCACCCAAAATACTGGAACTAGACATGGTTCTACTGCCAGGACACCTCTCCGGCTAACGAGAACCCTCTGCCCGGCTTTCGCGCCCTGCGTCTGGAGTCAAATCACCCCCTGCCAGTCAAATTATCTCAAGCTGAGCGTCAACCACTTACCTGAGGACGTCGTTGATGACATGACCAAGTCCCTTCTAAACGAGAGCTTAGCAGATTGCGGGAGGACAGGCTTAAGTCCCTTCTGCAAAGCTAACCCGGCTCCAGCGGTAAGATACTGATCTGAGCACCTTACTTTCCATTTTAACAATTTTCATCTTAACTTCAAGAAACCTTTGCTGTATTTTTCAGGCCAATGATAAGTTCTGGAAGGTCAGGTATGACCATGAGGCTGCTAAAAAAGCCAGGAAGGTTAAAAAAGCCGCCAGGAGAGCCGCTCCCCGCAAGAAGGGGAGTAAGCCTAGCGCCTCAGATCTGCTTCAGTTGGATGACACCTCCGAGTCAGAGGTAACCCTTGATTCTTTAGGCTCTTCTTTTGTTTTTTTGTCTGTTTTTAACCACCTTATTGACATTGATTATCAGCAGGATGATACCGGAGCGAGTAACCCGGTGATTGAAGAGGTAACTATACTTTCCTCCGACTCGGAGCCCTTGCCAAGGCTGAAAGTCCGAAGAGTAACCCGGAAAGTAAGATTTTCACATCCTTTAGCTTATCAAGATCCTCAATTTCATTTGAAGCGACAGATTCATGAGAGCCGGAGGCAAACCCGGACCAACAAGGATGCAGACCTCTCCTCCGGCTTACCTGAAGCATCAAGGAAGCGCCGGACCGAGGTTATCTCCAACTTATATCCTTTTCATCCTTTGGCGGGCGTCACTCGTCAACCACTCAATTCTTCTGATTCAAACTATCAGGAAACTTCACCTTCCTCCGGGGACTCCAAGCCATCTAACTTGCCGGCTTTCAAGACCGCACCCGGGTAATGATGATCAGCTTATTTTGTGCTTATCTTACTCATGTTTTTGCACTAACCTTTGACTTTCAGTGCACAAGCAAAGCTCAGCAAGAGGGCAAAGAAAAGTAACCCGGTCGAAGAGCCGGTCTTGACTGAACCCAACGCCTCTGCCTCTGAGCCGCCGTCTGCACCAGCTCCAGAAACCACCACTCCAACTGAAGAACAAGCCATGGAGGGTTCTGATAACCCGGAGATTCCCAGCCCAGCTCAACCGGCCGATGACCCGGATGTGGTGATTACCCGTACTGAATTTGTTGAACCGGGAAGACCCACCGTGCTGGCTAAGTGCTCTGCTAAGGAGGAACTTCTGGAACGCCGCAGAGCCAGGCTGGACATTACTAACTATGCCAATCTGAGCATTGGAGATATTGTCGCTGGTTATATTGGTCAAGTGCACAATAGCCGGGACCTGGAAATTGACATGGTGAAGCAGATATAGCAAAAATCTGAGGTACAACTCTCTTGCTTACTCCATAGTCATCCTTACCATGCTAGCCCCCAAGTCTATTACTTATGACAGAATATGTTGTAGACTTAATACCGGCTTACCTGGTAACACTCAAGGGCCGGCTTAAACAGCATAGTTCACCTGATTCTTTCCTTACTTTAACCAAGTAGTTGAGCAACTTGACACATTAGCCCCCAAGTGCCAAGTACCTTTGCCTGCAAAGTGCTTGGGACTTATTTTCATGAACCGGCGCTGTAAATAAAGCTTCTCAGCCTACATTAGCCCCCAAGTGCCAAGTGTCTTTGCTTGCAAAGTGCTTGGGACTTTATGTTGCATGATAACCACTCAAACTGTAACCCGGAATTTGTACAGGCTTCCTGCAAGAAACTTGAATCGGAAATCTCTGATCTGAAGAACCGCCTGAAGACTCAGGAAAATGAGACCCAGAAGGCCAATGCCAAATTTGAGTTCAGTTTCTCTGCAAAAGAAAAACTGAAGAAAAAAATTTGAAACAGAAAGAAATGCCTGGGCCGATGAGAAGACTGCCTTGCTCAGCCGGGCCGAACAAGCGGAGGCTGCTCTTACTGAAAGAACCGCTGAACTCTCCGGCTTAAAACGCCATGTATCGCAGATGGTCTCCGCAATCTTCGGTAAGTTACTTTGTAAGCTTCTAACATGTTTACATCATTCATGTCTCATAAGTCCCACCATTGCCATCAGCTCACCTGACTTTGTTATACAGGTCCCAGAAGCTCCAATCTCAATCAGAACATGCTGACCAAGCTGAAGGCTGTTTACACCTTGGTAGAGCAACTCTACACCGGGTCACAGCGTGCTTTAGCCATTGTGGCTCTGTCCAATGAGGTTCCCACTCACCTGGCAGACGTACTTAGACGACTTGCCGTACTTCCTCAACGCTTCCTAGAGCTGAGACGGGCTTCTGCAAGAGCCGGAGCTATAGCTGCTCTGAGCCGGGCCAAGGCGTTTCTACCGGAGCTAGACCCGGCCGACATCGCTCTTGGATACCCCAGCCTGAAGGAAGACGGCACCCCCTTTGACCAGAAAGACTTTGCCGCCTGTGTGAAGAGCGTGCGCCCGGTGGCCACCTTGATTGGGAATGACACAGACCTTACCAAGTATCAGCTGGGCTATGACGCGGAGAATCAGAGAATCCCAACTCCACGCTATGAAGCACTAAGCCTGATCCCTCCGACTCGTAAGCATACCTTCGCCCCAGAAGTTGATCCGGCCGGGTTAATTGATGATGAGGCTCAATTTGAAGCTTTGAGCGGCATTGACTGGAAATCATCAACCTTCCAGGTCATGGAAACAGCCGGAGGAGCGGAGAGGGATGAGCCGGGAGCTTCAACCCAACAAGCACCTTGATTTCTTAGGCGGCTCATGGTTACGCCTTAAAAACAATGCCTCACCTTTTAGACTCGGGGAGTCCTGTAATAGAGTAGGACACACACTTAATTTTGTCGTGCCATCGTGCACGTGTGGAGTGCTTAATTCCGTTGAAGCTGCTCTTTTATATTCCTCCGGGTTATGTTTGATCATTTACTTTCCTTAAGTTTAAAGAACTGTCTTTCATTGTCCTGCATAGAAAACAAATCACAAATCTCTAGGCAGCTTTCCGCACTGGGAGTCATATATGTTACATATAACCCGGAATATGAACCAAAGTCATAAAAGACCGGCTCTCAATTATATCCTCGAGGTAACCATAATATCATTCCTGCAAGCCTTCAAGTACACTTCCGGTTTATGTAACCCAAATAATGAGGTTGAAAACTCAACTCTGGTTCACCAGCATCGATAATGCTTATTGTGTGCTATCAACATAGTGAATCAAAGTTAAGCCGGCGGAGTAAGAACCGCCCTTGCACACTGTTGATATGATCAAAAGAACTTGTTGCAAACCAAAAGATCAAAACATAAGGGCTTCTGGTTCGAATATGACCAGAGAACCATCCCAAAGGGGTTAAGCTAAGATTCGAATGCGATCATATAGCCCCGGTGGCTTTGGCATTGCCGATCAAGAGGGTACCGACAGCTATGTTCTCTTAGGTTCGAATACGACCCATGTTTGAACAGGAAGCCCCCAAATGACCTTAAGAGTTGTTTAACGACGCTGATTCGAATACGATCCACGTCGGTTCCCAAAGGGGGTTGAGCTATGATTCAAATATGATCAAGAAAAACTCCCCAATGAGCTCGGCAATTTGCCAATGAAGTGGGTAACGACAGCTATGTTCTCTTTGGTTCGAATACGACCTATGTTTGAACAGGAAGCCCCAAGTGATCATATTGTTTAACGGCTAGATTCGAATACGATCATAAACCAGATCAACCTCCAAGTGACCATGTAATGTTGTAATGGAAATAACAATAACACATTTACCTTTGGAGGGAAAAAGGACAGAGGTCCTGCTTTATTATTTATCATAATATATACATGGCTATGGAAATATGTACATTATGAGAGCCGGCGGCTCAAGTGTAATAAGGCCGAAGATGAGCTATGTTCCACGGTCGACGGGTCTCTTCCTCCGACTTACGTGAATCTTTGTGCTCCCGAACATCGATAAGGTAGTATGACCCGTTGTGCAAGTCCTTGCTGACCACAAAGGGCCCTTCCCAAGGCGGGGATAACTTGTGTGCATCTGTTTGATCTTGGATGAGCCGGAGCACCAGATCACCTTCCTGGAAGACCCTGGACTTTACCCGGTGGCTGTGATAGCGGCGCGGGTCTTGTTGGTAAATCGCCGAGCGAGCTGCTGCCACATCACGTTGTTCGTCCAACAAGTCAAGAGCATCTTGGGGCGCCCGCTCATTATCCGCCTCAACATAAGCCGCCACTCGAGGCGAGTCATGACGGATGTCGCTAGGGAGGACCGCCTCCGCTCCATAAACCATGAAGAAAGGCGTGTAACCCGTAGACCTGTTAGGAGTAGTATTGATGCTCCATAACACGGAGAGTAACTCCTCCACCCAACAACCCGGCGTCCGTTGCAAAGGGACCAAAAGCCGGGGCTTGATGCCCTTCAAGATTTCCTGATTGGCTCTCTTAGCTTGACCATTGGATTGTGGGTGAGCCACTGATGAAACTCCTCCATGGCACCTTTAGACAGATTAGTACCATTGTCAGTTATAATGCTGTGTGGAAAACCAAAGCGAAATATCACCCTTTTCATGAACTGAACCGCTGTGGCTGCGTCACACTTACTAACTGGCTCTGCCTCAACCCACTTTGTGAACTTGTCGACCGCCACCAGGAGGTGGGTCTTCTTATCCTTGGACCTTTTAAAAGGCCCAACCATATCAAGCCCCCGGACCGCAAATGGCCAAGTGATTGGAATCATCCTCAACTCCTGAGCCGGCACATGAGCCCGTCGCGAGAACCTCTGACAACCGTCACATTTACTGACCAAGTCCTCTGCATCAGCATGAGCCGTCAGCCAATAAAAACCATGACGAAAAGCCTTGGCCACAAGGGATTTTGAGCCGGCATGATGGCCACAATCCCCCTCGTGGATCTCACGTAAGATTTCTTGACCTTCCTCAGGGGAAACACAACGCTGGAAAGTTCCAGTGACACTGCGACGATGCAGCTCGCCCTTGATAATTATCATTGACTTAGACCGCCGGGTTTTTTGTCTGGCCAAAGTTTCATCTTCAGGCAATTCTCCCCGGGTCATGTAAGCCAAGTATGGTACTGTCCAATCTGGGATAATGTGGGAGCTGCCACCAACTGCGCTTCCGGGTCAGGAACAGCCAAGTCTTCCTCTGTAGGCAACTTAACAGAAGGGTTATGCAGAATGTCCAAGAATGTATTAGGCGGCACCGGCTTTCGCTGAGAGCCCAGCCGGCTTAATGCATCAGCCGCCTCGTTCTTCCCGCGATCGATGTGCTCTACTTGGTAACCCTGAAAATGTCCAGCAATGGCATCAACTTCGCGGCGATAAGCCGCGATGAGGGGGTCCTTGGAATCCCACTTGCCTGACACTTGTTGGGCCACTAAATCTGAATCGCCAAAGCACCTTACCCGGCTTAAGCTCATCTCCTTAGCCATCCGAAGACCATGGAGCAAGGCCTCGTACTCAGCTGCATTGTTAGTACAGGGAAACATCACCCGTAGCACATAGAAAAACTTGTCACCTCGAGGGGAAGCTAATACAACGCTAGCCCCCGAGCCCTCCAACTGCCTGGACCCGTCAAAGTGAATAGTCCAGTACGTATTATCCGATTTCTCTTCAGGCACCTGCAGCTCTGTCCAATCGTTGATGAAATCCACCAATGCTTGAGACTTGATGGCAGTGCGTGGTACGTATTTCAGACCATGAGGCCCAAGTTCTATAGCCCACTTAGCCACTCTTCCTGTGGCTTCTCTGTTTTGGATGATATCTCATAGGGGAGCAGAACTAACCACAGTGATAGGGTGACCTTGGAAATAGTGCTTAAGCTTCCGGCTTGCCATGAACACCCCATAAACAAGCTTCTGCCAATGTGGATACCGTTGCTTGGACTCAATGAGTACTTCGCTGACGTAGTAAACCGGCCGCTGAACCAGATACTCCTTACCCGCTTCCTTACGCTCCACTACCACAGCCACACTGACGGCTCGTGTGTTAGCGGCTATGTACAGCAATAAGGGCTCCTTGTCAACAGGAGCAGCAAGGACTGGGGGCTCAGCTAGCTGTCTCTTCAAATCCTCAAAAGCAGCATCAGCAGCATGATTCCAGATAAAGTCATATGTTTTCTTCATCATCTGGTACAGTGGCATGGCCTTTTCACCCAAGCAGCTTATAAACCGGCTCAAAGCAGCGATGCGACCCGCCAGACGCTGGACGTCGTTTATGCACGCCGGCTTAGCCAGCGAGGTGATTGCCTTGATTTTTTCTAGGTTAGCTTCAATGCCTTTGTGAGAAACCAGAAAACCCAAGAGCTTGCCCGCGGGAACACCAAAAACACACTTGGCCGGGTTAAGCATCATCTTGTAAACCCGGAGATTATCAAAGGTTTCTCTAAGATCATCTATCAAGGTCACCTTCTCCCTGGATTTAACCACGATATCATCCACATAGGCATGAACGTTGCGCCCAATCTGGTTATGAAGACAACTCTGCACGCAACGCTGGTAAGTCGCCTGTGCACTCTTGAGCCCAAAAGGCATAGACACATAACAGAAGGCTCCAAAGGGAGTGATGAACACCGTCTTCTCCTGGTCCTTAACTGCCATTTTAATCTGATGGTATCCAGAATAAGCATCCAAAAAACTTAAGCGCTCACAACCCGCCGTGGCATCAATAATTTGATCAATACGGGGGAGAGCAAAAGGATCAGCCGGACAAGCTCTGTTTAAATCCGTGTAGTCCACACACATCCGACAGGTGCCGTTCTTCTTGAGCACAAGCACCAGGTTAGCTAACCATTCTGGATGAAAAACTTCAACAATAACCCCGGCCGCCAAGAGCCGGGCTACCTCCTCACCAATGGCTTTCCGCCTCTCCTCATTAAACCGCCGGAGGAATTGCCTGACCGGCTTAAATTTCGGATCAATATTGAGAGTGTGCTCAGCGAGTTCTCTAGGTACACCCGGCATGTCAGATGTCCCTGTTCTCACGGATGAACTCGATGAGCGCGCCTTCCTATTTCGGATCCAGATTGGCACTAATGCTGAACTGCTGAGATGAGTCACCTGGAACAAAATCAACAAGCTTAGTCTCATCAGCTGATTTAAATTTCATAACCGGCTCATGCTTCGTGGTTGGCTTTTTCAAAGACGTCATATCTGCCGGATCAACGTTGTCCTTGTAAAACTTCAACTCCTCTGTTGCACAAACAGATTCCGCGTAAGCCGCGTCACCTTCCTCACACTCCAAGGCTATCTTTCGGCTGCCATGAACCGTAATGGTCCCATTGTGACCCGACATCTTGAGCTGCAAATACACGTAACACGGCCGTGCCATGAACTTGGCGTAAGCCGGCCACCCAAATAAAGCATGGTACGGACTTCTTATCTTAACCACCTCAAAGGTTAGTTTTTCCGCCCTATAGTTGTACTCATCTCCGAAGGCTACTTCCAGTTCGATCTTACCGACTGGATATGCCGACTTGCCGGGCACCACGCCATGGAAAACAGTATTGGACTGCTGATTAAATCCCCCTTGAACATTCTGAGAATTGGAATTTGAGCCGCCGCCCGGGCCATGAAAGCCGCCGGCGCCTGAGCCGCCGCCCGGGCCATTGTTGCCATTGAAAGCATTGGAATTCTTAAAGGCCTTCATGATTGCACAGTCCTTCCATAGATGAGTGGCCGGCTTTTCCCTAGAGCCATGCCTTGGGCAAGGCTCATTCAACAACTGCTCAAGCGTCGGGCCAGACCCGCCGGCTCGGGGAGGTGGTCTCCCCTTGTGCCGGTGGTTGTTACCCTGTGAATTGGCGTTGGCCACAAATTCCATACTGCCATCAGCTTACGCTTGTTACCTTCCTGGTTCGCCGGGTTATGCTGGGGGCCCTTGCCATTGCCATTCCGTTTTCCCTTCCCTGTCCTTTCATCGTTCGATGCGGGATCCTTGGTATTATCAAAGTCGGCGTACTTGACCAGAGCCGCCATCAGCGTACCTGTTGAGGATATAGACCTTAGAGTCACCTGCCCGGAGGGGCCGGGTTACTCATAATGGTCACTGCCTGAAGCCCGGCGCCAAGCTTGAAGACGGTGGGCCAAAGATGGGCTTAAGACCCGGAGATGGCTTAAGGCCCATAGTTACAACCGCCATTATGGTAGAACTTGTAGTGTAAGGCAAGGATAGTTGAGAGTCTGAGCCGGACACTCTTATGAGCCGGCCGGGACTCTGAGAGCTGCTGGGCGTCAACCTCTCGATATAAAGGGATGACCCGGCAGCGGTTGAGGGGCAAGAAAGATCTCGTCGAGAACCAGGCATAGCAGTTAAGCTCCCTGGTCATCGAAACCCTAATCAATATCACCTCAACTGGACGTAGGCTTTTACCTTCACCGTAAGGGGCCGAACCAGTATAACCCTCGCGTTCCTTGTCCCGTTTAACCCCTTCAAGCTTCCTAGCTGCAATGGCTCCACGACTAAGTCCTAGCTCGAGGACATCTGCCGTGACAATTCCACGACAGTTGGCGCCCACCGTGGGGCCAGCGCATGGTGGATTTGAGTTCTTGAAGGGCAGCTTCGAAGGGCTCAAGGGATACGCGGTGGGCCGGATGACCAAGAGTCGTCGCGGCAAGCTCTACATCGACGATGCAAACTGGGTCATTATGCCAACCCGCTGGAGAACATGGTCGCCGCAGCAGCACGGCTGGCGGCTCTCCCAATTGACGGCGACTCTCCAACGGCTATTGAAACCCGCCAGGTCAGAGAACTCCTTCAGACAGCGCTGGCGCAACAAGAGGCGTACTCTTACAGCCGGGACAGGATCCACTCGACCCCTCGTCCAGGCCGGAGCCCGAGTTATAGCAGACACATGGTCTCAGCGACCGGCTCAAGTAATGTCCGACGCCATGACCCGCCCCTGGCCATGGCCCGGCTCATAACGGAGCCTTTCACGCAGCAGACCAAGACAGAGCGCGGCAAGAGGCGGAGCAGGTGCCTCAGCTGACGGCTTACCAAACACCCCCGGCTTATCCGACGACTTCCGTCGACGTAGGTATCCCCACGAGGACTGGAGGTGTCCCTTGTTTGGTGTCGGCTCTCCGCAATGAACGTCTACCCAAGGATTTCAAAGGACCTAGGAAGGTGCCTAATTACACGGCTGATTTACAATCCGGAGCTTGGATCGAGAGTTACGAGATGGCCATGGAATTGCTGGAGGTCAGTGAAGCAGCGATGGCCAAGTAGTTCACCATGATGTTAGATGGGACTGCCCGCACTTGGTTGAAAGGGCTACCACCGAACTCCATCGGGTCTTGGGCTGAGCTGAAAGCCCGGTTCATCCAAAATTTCAAGGATACCTGTAGGCAATCTATGTCAATTGTGGATTTGACTAACTGTAAATAGCAGGAGGGTGAGTCTACGACGCATTGGGTTCGCCGGGTCAAAGAGATAATACATTCATCTGAAAAAATGGATGCCAGCTCTGCAGTCTTAATGTTGGAACAGAATTGTCGTTTCCTGCCTTTGAAGATGAAACTCGGGCGGCTTAAGCGCGACTGCAATGATATGGGTACGCTGATGGCGGCTCTCGTCAAGTATGCCGACTCTGATAGTACCAAGGACCCCGCTTCAGATGATGAAAGGACAGGGAAGGGAAAGAAGAACGGCAATGGCAAGGGTCCTCAGCATAACCCGGGGAACCAAGGAGGTGGTAAGCGTAAGGCCAATGGCAGCCTAGAGTTCGTGGCCAACGCTAGCTCACAAGGTAATAACCAGCGGCGCAAGGGGAGGCTGCCTCCCCGAGCCGGCGGCTCAGGCCCGACGCTGTAGCAGCTGTTGAATGAGCCTTGTCCAAGGCATGGCTCTAGGGAAAAGCCAGCTACTCATCTATGGAAGGATTGTGATATCATGAAGGCCTTTAAGAATTCCAACGCCTTTAATGGCAACAATGGCCCGGGCGGCGGCTCAGGCGCCGACGGCTTTCATGGCCCGGGCGGCGGTTCAAATTTTAATCCTCAGAACGGTCAAGGGGGCTTTAATCAGCAGTCGGGCCAGGGTCATCAACAGCAGCAGGGGGGTTATCAGACCAATCCAAAGCAGCTTAACGGTGGACAGTATCATGTATTTACCACCAGTCTGTGTAAGCGAGATCAGAAGCTTCATAAGAGGGCTGTGAATGCTGTTGAGCCGGTGGTTCCACGTTATTTAAGATGGTCTGAGCAGCCTATCGTGTGGAGTAGGGAGAATCACCCTCCCCGGGATGATAATCCGGGTCACTTGGCCTTGGTGGTGGCTCCTCAGGTGGGAGGATATAAGTTCACTAAGGTGCTCATCGAGTTCATCCGTGAGAATAGGGACATTTTTGCATGGAAACCTTCTGACATGCCAGGTGTACCTAGAGAACTCGCTAAGCACACTCTCAATGTTGATCCGAAATTTATGCCGGTCAGGCAATTCCTTCGGCGGTTTAATGAAGAGAGGCGGAAAGCCATTGGTGAAGAGGTGGCCCGGCTCTTGGCGGCCGGGTTTATTGTTGAAGTCTTTCACCCAGAGTGGTTAGCTAACCCGGTGCTCGTGCTCAAGAAGAACGGCACCTGGCGGATGTGTGTGCACTACACGGACTTAAACAAGGCGTGTCCGGCTGATCCTTTTGCCCTTCCCCGTATTGATCAAATCATTGATGCTACGGCGGGTTGTGAGCGCTTAAGTTTCTTGGATGCTTATTCTGGATATCATCAGATTAAAATGGCAGTTAAGGACCAGGAGAAGACGGCGTTCATCACTCCCTTTGGAGCCTTCTGCTATGTGTCTATGCCCTTTGGACTCAAGAGTGCACAGGCGACTTATCAGCGTTGCGTGCAGAACTGTCTTCATAACCAGATTGGGCGCAATGTTCATGCTTATGTGGATGATATTGTGGTTAAATCCAGGAAGGAGGAAACCTTGATAGATGATCTGAGGGAAACCTTTGATAATCTCCGGGTCTACAAGATGATGCTTAACCCGGCCAAGTGTGTTTTTGGTGTTCCTGCAGGCAAGATCTTGGGTTTCTTGGTTTCTAACAGAGGCATTGAAGCTAACCCGGAGAAGATCAAGGCCATCACCTCCCTGGCTAAGCCGGCGTGTATAAAGAACGTCCAGCGCCTGGCGGGTCGTATCGCTGCTTTAAGCCGGTTTATAAGCCGTTTGGGTGAGAAGGCCATGCCATTATACCAGTTGATGAAGAAAACTGATGACTTTGTCTGGAATGATGCTGCTAATACTGCTTTTGAGGATTTGAAGAGACAGCTTGTGGAGCCCCAAGTCCTTGCTGCTCCGGTTGACAAGGAGCCTTTATTACTGTATGTAGCAGCTAACACACGGGCCGTCAGTGTGGCTGTGGTGGTGGAGCGCAAGGAAGAGGGTAAGGAGCATCCGGTTCAGCGGCCGGTTTATTACGTCAGCGAAGTGCTCATCGAGTCCAAACAGCGGTATCCACATTGGCAGAAGCTTGTTTATGGTGTATTAATGGCAAGCCGGAAGCTTAAGCATTATTTCGAGGGTCACCCCATCACTGTGGTCAGTTCTGCCCCCCTTGGAGATATCATTCAAAACAGAGAGGCCACAGGGAGAGTGGCTAAGTGGGCTATAGAGCTCGGACCTCATGGTCTGAAATACGTACCACGCACTGCTGTTAAATCTCAAGCCTTGGTGGATTTCATCAACGATTGGACAGAGCTACAAGTGCCCGAACAAAAGCCGGATAACACATATTGGACTATTTACTTCGATGGGTCCAGGCAATTGGAGGGCTCGGGGGCTGGAGTCGTGTTGGCTTCCCCTAAAGGTGACAAGTTCCATTATGTGCTACAGTTGATGTTTCCTTGCACTAACAATGCGGCTGAGTATGAGGCCTTGCTCCATGGTCTTCAGATGGCTAAGGAGATGAGCTTGAGCCGGGTAAGGTGCTTCGGCGACTCAGACTTGGTGGCTCAACAAGTATCAGGCAAGTGGGACTCTAAGGACTCTCTCATGGCGGCTTATCGTCGTGAAGTTGATGCCATTGCTGGGCACTTCTAGGGTTACCAAGTAGAGCACATTGATCGCAGGAAGAACGAGGCGGCTGATGCTTTAAGCCGGCTGGGGTCTCAGCGAAAACCGGTGCCGCCTAATATTTTCCTGGACATCTTGCATAACCCTTCTGTTAAGTTGCCTACAGAGGAAGACTTGGCTGTCCTTGACCCGGAGGCACGACTGGTGGCGGCTCTCCACATCATCCCGGACTGGACAGTGCCCTATCTGGCTTACATGACCCGGGGAGATTTGCGTGAGGATGAGACTTTGGCCAGACAAGTAACCCGGCGGTCTAAGTCAATGGTTGTTATCAATGGTGAGCTGCATCGCCGCAGTGTTAAGGGAGCGTTCCAGCGTTGTGTCTCCCCTGAGGAAGGTCAAGAGATCTTGCGTGAGATTCATGAAGGGGATTGTGGCCATCATGCTGGCTCAAAATCCCTTGTGGCCAAGGCTTTTCGTCATGGTTTTTATTGGTTGACGACTCATGCTGATGCGGAGGACTTGGTTAGTAAATGTGATGGTTGTCAAAGGTTCTCGCGACAGGCTCATGTGCCGGCTCAGGAGCTGAGGATGATCCCAATACTTGGCCCTTTGCGGTCTGGGGGCTTGATATGGTTGGCACCTTTAAAAGGTCCAAGGATAAGAAGACCCACCTCTTGGTGGCAGTTGACAAATTCACAAAGTAGGTTGAAGCAGAGCCAGTTAGCAAGTGTGACGCAGCCACGGCGGTTCAGTTCATGAAAAGGGTGATCTCTCGCTTTGGCTTTCCACACAGCATTATAACTGACAATGGTACCAATCTATCCAAAGGCGCCATGGAGGAGTTTATTCAACGAGAGCATATTCGACTTGATGTTTCATCAGTGGCTCACCCTCAATCCAACGGTCAAGCTGAGAGAGCTAATCAGGAGATTTTGAAAGGCATCAAGCCCCGGCTTTTGGTCCCTTTACAACGGACGCCGGGTTGTTGGGTGGAGGAGTTACCCTCCGTGTTATGGAGCATCAATACTACTCCTAATAGGTCTACGGGTTACACGCCTTTCTTCATGGTTTAAGGAGCGGAAGCAGTTCTCCCCAGTGACATCCGTCATGACTCGCCTCGAGTGGCGGCTTATGTTGAGGCGGATAATGAACAGGCGTGCCAAGATGCTCTTGACTTGTTGGACGAATAGCGTGATGTGGCAGCAGCTCGCTCAGCAATTTACCAACAAGGCCTGCGCCATTATCACAGTCGCCGGGTTAAGTCCCGGGTCTTCCAGGAAGGTGATCTGGTGCTCCGGCTCATCCAAGATCAAACAGATGCTCACAAGCTATCCCCGCCTTGGGAAGGACCTTTTGTGGTCAGCAAGAACTTGCACAACGGGTCATATTACCTCATTGACATTCGGGAGCACAAAGATTCACGCAAGTCGGAGGAGGAGACCCGTCGGCCGTGGAACATAGCTCAGCTTCGGCCTTATTACACTTGAGCCGCCAGCTCTCGTGATGTACATATTTTCATAAGCCATGTATATATTATGATAAGTAATAAAGTAGGACCTCTGTCCTTTTTTTCTCCTCCAAAGGTAAATGTGTTGTTTCCATTACAAGATCACATGGTAACTTGGAGGTGGATCCGGCTTATGATCGTATTCGAATCTAGCCATACACAATGTAATCACTTGGGGGCTTCCTCTTCAAACATAGGTCATATTCGAACCAAAGAGAACATAGCTGTCGATACCCATTTGATTGGCAAAGTGCCGAGCTCATTGGGTAGTTTTCTTTGATCATATTTGAATCATGGCTCAACCCCCTTTGGGAAACGATGAGGATCGTATTCGAATCAGCGTCGTTAAACAACTCTTAAGATCATTTGGGGGCTTCCTGTTCAAACATGGGTCGTATTTGAACCAAAGAGAACATAGCTGTCGGTACCCTCTTGCTTGGCATCGCCAAACCCACTGGGGGCTATATGATCGCATTCGAATCTTAGCATAACCCCTTTGGGACGGGTCTCTGGTCGTATTCGAACCGGAAGCCCCTAAGCTTTTCTTATTTACAACGAGTTCTTCTGATTGTTTCAATAGTGTGCACGACGGGTCTCACTTTGCCGGCTTAACTTTGATTCACAGTGTTAATCACACACAATCAGCATTATCAAGACTGGTAAACCGGAGTTGAAGTACCGACCTTCTTATCCGGGTTATAGAAACCGGAAGTGTACTTGAAGACCTGTAAGTGTGTTATTACGGTTATATCAAGGACATAATTGAGGACCAGTCTTTCATGACTTAGATTTATATTCCGGGTTATATGATTCTCAGTGCGATAAGCCGCCTAGAGACTTGTGATTTGTTCTTCTATGCAGGATAGTTAAAGATAACTATTTGAGCTTAAGGAAAATGAATGATCAATTATGACCCGGAGGAGTATAAGGAAGCAACTTCAATGGAATTAAGCATTGAGCATGTGCACGATGGCACGACAAGGTTAAAATGTTGATCCTATTCTATTACAAGACTCCCAGAGTCCAAAAGATGAGGCATTGTTTTCAGATGTAGTCATGAGCCGCCTACAAGTTAAGATGCTTGTCGAGTTGCAGCTTCCGGCTCATCCCTCTCCGCTCCTCCGGCTGTTCCCATGACCTAGAAGGTTGACGATTTCCAGTCAATGCCGCTCAAAGCTTCGAATTGAGCCTCCTCGTCAATTAACCCGGCCGGGTTAATGTCTGGGGCAAAAGTGTGCTTACGAGTCGGCGGGACCAAGCTGACGGCTTCGTAACGCGGAGTAGGGATCCTCTGATTCTCTGCATCGTAGCCCGGCTGGTACTTGGTCAGATCAGTGTCATTCCCAATCAGGGTGGCCACCGGGCATACGATCTTCACACAGGCAGCAAAGTCCTTTTGGTCGAACAGGGTGCCGTCTTCCTTCAAGCTGGGGTAACCAAGTGCAATGTCCGCCGGGTCTAGCTCTGGAAGGAAAGCCTTGGCCCGGCTCAGAGCAGCTATGGCTCCGGCTCTTGTAGAGGCCCGTCGCAGCTCTTGGACACACTGAGGGAAGAACGGCCAGCCGGCGCAGTACTTCTGCCAGGTGAGTCGGAACCTCATTGGATAGGGCCACCACGGCCAAGGCGCGCTGTGACCCGGTGTAGAGCTGCTCCACCAGAGTGCACACGGCCTTCAACTTGGTCAGCGCATTTTGATTGAGGTTGGCGCTTCTTGGACCTGTTTAAACAAAGTAAGATAAGCCGCTGGCGATGATGGGAGTTATGAGAAATAAAGACTGCAACTAGCTCAAAGTCGGCAGAAGGACTTACCGAAGATTGCGGCAACCATTTGTGACACATGGCGTTTTAAGCCGGAGAGTTCGGCGGTTCTCTCCGACAGAGCCTTCTCCGCCTGTTCGGCCCGGCTTACAAGAGCAGCCTTCTCTTCGGCCCAAGTCTTCCTTTCAGTTTCAAACTTTTTCTTCAGCGTCTCTTGAGCAGCAATGCTGGATTCAAATTTGGCGTTGGCCTTCCGGGTCTCAGTTTCCTGCGTCCTCAGGCGGTTCTTCAGATCAGAGATGTCAGCCTCAAACTTCTTGCAAGCAGCCTGCACAATTTCTGGGTTATAGTATGAACAGTTACTATGCAATTTTAAAGTCCCAAGCGGTTTCCAAGCAAAGAAACATGGCACTTGGGGGCTAATGCATGTTGAAAGTTTCTGTCTACAAAATTACCGGTTCATGAGAGTAAGCTGGATGATAAGTCTACAACATATTTTCTCATAAGTAGTAGACTTGGGGGCTAGAGTATGGTAAAGATAACTATGCAGTAAGTAATAGAGTGGTACCTCAGACTTCTGCTGTATCTGATTCACCATGTCGATCTCCAAGTCCCGGCTGCTATGCACCTGACTGACATAGCCGGAGACGATTTCTCCGATGCTCAAGTTGGCATTGTTGGTGAGGTCCAGCTTGGCCCGGCGGCGCTCTAGCAACTCCTCCTTGGCGGTGCACTTGGCGAGCGCAGTGGGTCTTCCCGGCTCAACAAACTCCGTCCGGGTGATTACCACGTCCGGGTCATCGGTCGGCTGAGCCGGGCCGGAGGTCTCCGGATTAGCAGAAGTTTCTATGATTGGCTCATCAGTTGGAGTGGTGGCTTCAGGAGCAGAGGCAGCTGGCGGCTCTTGAGCTGAAACCTCCGGCTCAGGCAAGACCGTCTCTTCAACCGGCTTATTCTTCTTTGCTCTTTTACTGAGCTTTGCTTGGGCGCTGAAAGGACACAAGGTTAGTACAAAAGTATGAGTAAAGATAAGCGCAACAAGAGAAGATCATCATTACCCGGGTACGGTCTTGAAAGCCGGCAGGTTCGATTGCATAGAGTCGCCAGAGGAGGGTGAAGTTTCCTGATAATTCGAATCAGAAGAATTGAGCGGCTGACGTATAACACCCGCCAAAGGATGAAAAGGATATAAGTCGGAGATAACCTCGGTCCGGCGCTTCTTTGACGCCTCAGGTAAACCGGAGGAAAGGTCAGCATCTTTGTTGGTCCGGGTATGCCACCGGCTCTCATGAATCTGTTGCTTCAAAAGAAATTGAGGATCTTGATAAGCTAAAGGATGTGAAAATCTTACTTTCCGGGTTACTCTTCGGACTTTCAACCTTGGCAAGGGCTCCGAGTCGGAGCAAAGTGTCATTACCTCTTCAATCACCGGGTTACTTGCTCTGGTGTCATCCTTGTTGAGGATATAGACCTGGGGGTCACCCGCCAGGAGGGCCGGGTTACTCCAAGGATCATTACCAGAAGCCCGGAGCTGAGTTTCAGGATAATGGGCTAGAGATGGGCTGAGACCCGGATATGGCTTAAAGCCCGTAGTTACAATCATTGTTATAGTAGACTTGTAGTGTAAGGCAAGTATTGTTTTAGAGCCCGAGCCGGACACTCTTATGAGCCGGCCGGGACTCTAAGGGCTGCTGGGCGTCAGCCTCCCTATATAAAGGGACGACCCGGCAGCGGTTTGGGGACGACGACAATCTCTCCGAGAGCCGGGCATAGCTGTTTAGCTCCCTGGAGATCGTAACCCTAATCAATAACACCTCGAACTGGACGTAGGCTTTACCTTCACCGTAAGGGGCCGAACCAGTATAAACCCTCGTGTTCCTTGTCCCGCATAACCCCTTCAAGTTTCCTAGCTGCGATGGCTCCACGACTAAGTCCTAGCTCGAGGACAACTGCCGTGACAATTCCACGACAGTTGGCGCCCACCGTGGGGCCAGCGCACGGCGGATTTGAATTCTTGAAGGGCAGCTTCGAAGGGCTCAAGGGATACGCTGTGGGCCGGATGACCAAGAGTCGTCGCGGCAAGCTCTACGTCGACAATGCGGACTGGGGCCCCGACGCCGGCTCAGCGGAGTACGGGTACCGGGTCCCCTTCGGTGGAATTCATGTCTTCATCGGCAAGATTGGAGAACCGGGCCCCGAGCCGGACCTCCGCGCCGACCTCATCGAAACGGCTCAGGGCGCGCGACCCGCCCGGGCCCGGCCTGCCTTAAAGCGCGCTTTTGTAGGATGCATCCACGGAGGGCCCATGGATCCATCTGGGACTGGGGATGAGGCGGCCGCCGGCTCTGACGGCGAGTCGGCCACGGATGAGTCAAACTCGTTGTACCAACTTCAAGATGGCAGGCTCATGAGTTATTCCGATGGCAACAGTATTCCGGACCTCTTTGAGCCGCCGAGTCAGGTTGGAGTTTTTATGGCTGGTGCACAGCCCGTTCAGAACCCCGCTGCTGGATTGGGAAACCCGGTGCCTTCTCCGGCTCAGGTGCTGATGGATCTCACGGACAAGATGACGGCCCTGTTAACCGCCACGGTTGACCCGGCGGATCAAGCCCAGCATGATGCGGAGGTGGCACAGTTGAAACTAGATTTGATAAGAGCCAAAGAGGATCTTGCAGCAGAAGGAATCAGGCTGGCTGCGGAACGGGCGGCTCTCGATGCCCAGACTCAGCTGATTCAGGCGCAGTCCTTCCAACTCACGATGGATCAGAACGCGGCCAATGAGGTCATGAGAAGGAGGCATCAAAAGGCTCAATCTCGACACCCGCCGGTCTATGATCCGCGCAACCTCTTCAACACGCCAGGTGCAGGGTCCAGTCACCCGCCAAGGGTCGTAACACCCGGGTCTGGACCCCTTGTTCAACCACGAGTGATGGGACCTCCCCAGGGGCCCCCCGCCCCACCTCAGTATGTACCAATACCCCCGGGCCATTATAATAACCCGCTGGAGAACATGATCGCCGCAGTGGCACGGCTGGCGGCTCTGCCCGTCGATGGCGACTCTCCGACGGCTATTGAGACCCGCCGGGTCAGAGAACTCCTGCAGACGGCTCTAGCACAGCAAGAGGCATACTCCTACAGCCGGGACCGGATCCACTTAACTCCTCGCCCAGGCCAGAGCCCGAGTTACAGCCAGCACATGGTCTCGGCGACCGGCTCAAGTAATGTCCGACGCCATGACCCGCCCCCTGGCCATGGCCCGGCTCATGTTGGAACCTTCTACGCCGCAGACCAAGCACGGCAAGAGGAGGAGCAGGTGCCGCAATTGGCGGCTTATCAGACCCCCCCGGCTTATCCAACGGCGTCCATTGATGTGGGTATTTCTACCAGGACCGGGGGTGTCCCTTGTTTGGTGCCGGCCATCCGTAATGAACGTCTACCTAAGGATTTCAAGGGCCCTAGGAAGGTGCCTAATTATACAGCTGACTTACAGCCTGCGGCCTGGATTGAAAGTTATGAGATGGCTATGGAACTGCTAGAGGTCAGCGAGGCGGCCATGGCCAAGTATTTCACCATGATGTTAGATGGAACTGCCCGCACGTGGTTAAAAGGGCTGCCACCAAACTCCATTGGGTCTTGGACTGAGCTGAAGGCCCGGTTCATTCAAAACTTCAAGGATACCTGTAGGCAGTCTATGTCGATTGTGGATTTGACTAACTGTAAGCAGCAGGAGGGTGAGTCCACGACCCATTGGGTTCGCCGGGTCAAGGAGATCATACATTCATCAGATAAGATGGACGCCGGCTCTGCAGTCTTGATGTTAGAACAGAACTGTCGTTTTGTGCCCCTAAAGATGAAGCTTGGGCGGCTTAAACGTGACTGCACGGATATGGGTACACTAATGGCGGCTCTTGTCAAATACGCGGATTCCGATGGTACCAAGGATCCCCCTTCAGATGATGAAAGGACAGGGAAGGGAAAGAAGAACGGCAATGGCAAGGGCCCTCAGTTTAACCCGGGGAATCAAGGAGGAGGCAAGCGCAAGGCCGATGGCAGCCTGGAGTTCGTAGCCAACACCCAAGGCAACAACCAGCGACGCAAGGGGAGGCCCCCTCCCCGAGGCGGCGGGTCAGGACCTTCTCTGGAGCAGCTGTTGAATGAACCTTGTCCGAGACACGGCTCTAGAGAGAAGCCAGCGACTCATCTGTGGAAGGATTGTGCTATCATGAAGGCCTTTAAAAACTACAACGGCCCAGGCGCAGGCGGCCCAGGCGCAGGCGGCTCCGGCGCTGGCGGCTTTCATGGCCCGGGCGGCGGGTCAAATTCTGGTCCTCAGAACGATCAAGGGGGCTTCAATCAACAGTCTGGTCAGGGTCATCAACAGCAACAGGGGGGCTATCAGACCAACCCGAAGCAACTTAGCGGTGGACAGTATCACGTGTTCACCACTAGTTTGTGCAAACGAGACGAGAAGCTTCACAAGAGGGCTGTCAATGCTGTTGAGCCGGCGGTTCCACGCTACTTGCGGTGGTCGGAGCAGCCCATAGTGTGGAGTAGGGAGGATCACCCTCCCCGGGTGGATAACCCGGGCCACCTGGCCTTAGTAGTGGCTCCTCAAGTGGGAGGCTATAAGTTCACAAAGGTACTCATGGATGGAGGCAGCAGCATCAACATCCTATATTATGAGACTTTCCGTCGTATGGGGCTAGTTGATAAGAACCTCAGCCAGTCAAATACTATCTTCCATGGTGTGGTACCTGGTAAATCGGCTTATCCAGTCGGCAAGATCGAACTGGAAGTGGCCTTCGGTGATGAGAACAACTACAGGGTGGAAAAGTTGACCTTTGAGGTGGTCAAGATAAGAAGTCCATACCATGCTATATTCGGGCGGCCGGCTTACGCCAAGTTCATGGCACGGCCGTGTTATGTGTACTTACAACTCAAGATGCCGGGTCACAACGGGACCATTACGGTTCACGGCAGCCGGAAAGTGGCTCTGGAGTGTGAGGAAGGTGACGCGGCTTATGCAGAGTCTGTTTGTGCCACAGAAGAGTTGAAATTTTATAAAGACAATGTTGACCCAACAGATATGACCTCTCTGAAAAAGCCAACCACGGAGAATGAACCAGCAATGAAGTTTAAATCAGCTGATGAGACTAAACTTGTTGATTTTGTTCCAGGTGACTCGTCTCAGCAGTTCAGCATCAGTGCAAATCTGGACCCGAAATAGGAAGGCGCGCTCATCGAGTTCATCCGTGAGAATAGGGACATCTTTGCATGGAAACCTTCTGACATGCCAGGTGTACCTAGAGAACTCGCTGAGCACACTCTCAATGTTGATCCAAAATTTAAGCCGGTCAGACAGTTCCTTCGACGGTTCAATGAAGAGAGGCGGAAGGCTATTGGTGAAGAAGTGGCCCGGCTTTTGGCGGCCGGGTTCATTGTTGAGGTTTTTCACCCAGAGTGGTTGGCTAACCCGGTGCTTGTACTGAAAAAGAATGGCACCTGACGGATGTGTGTGGACTACACGGACTTGAACAAGGCGTGCCCGGCTGATCCTTTTGCTCTCCCCCGTATCGATCAAATCATTGATGCTACGGCAGGTTGTGCACGCTTAAGTTTCTTGGATGCTTATTCCGGGTATCATCAGATTAAGATGGCAGTTAAGGACCAGGAGAAGACGGCGTTCATCACTCCCTTTGGAGCCTTCTGCTATGTCTCTATGCCCTTTGGGCTCAAGTGTGCGCAGGCGACTTACCAGCGTTGTGTACAGAATTGTCTCCATAAACAGATCGGGCGCAATGTTCACGCGTACGTGGACGATATTGTGGTTAAGTCCATCAAGGAGGAAACCCTGATAGATGACTTAAGGGAAACCTTCGATAATCTCCGGGTCTACAAAATGATGCTTAACCCGGCCAAATGTGTTTTTGGTGTTCCTGCGGGCAAGCTATTGGGTTTCTTGGTTTCTGACAGAGGCATTGAGGCTAACCCGGAGAAGATCAAGGCCGTCACTTCCTTGGTTAAGCCGGCGTGCATAAATGACGTTTAGCGTTTGGCGGGTCGCATCGCTGCTTTAAGCCGGTTTATAAGTCGGTTGGGTGAGAAGGCTATGCCCTTATATCAGTTGATGAAGAAAACTGACAACTTCATCTGGAATGATGCAGCTAATACCGCTTTTGAGGATTTGAAAAAGCAACTGGCAGAGCCCCCTGTCCTTGCTGCTCCGGTTGATAAGGAGCCCTTGCTGCTGTACGTGGCGGCAAACGCACGAGCCGTCAGCGTGGCTATTGTGGTGGAGCGCAAGGAGGCGGGAAAGGAGCATCCGGTTCAGCGGCCGGTTTATTATATCAGTGAGGTGCTCATTGAGTCCAAGCAGAGGTATCCACATTGGCAGAAGCTCGTGTATGGGGTGTTTATGGCGAGCCGGAAGCTTAAGCATTATTTTCAGGGTCATCCCATTACTGTGGTCAGTTCCGCCCCTCTTGGTGATATTATCCAAAACAGAGAGGCTACAGGGAGAATTGCTAAGTGGGCTATAGAGCTTGGACCTCATGACCTTAAATATGTGCCACGCACTGCTGTCAAGTCTCAGGCCTTGGTGGATTTCATCAATGATTGGACAGAGTCACAAGTACCCAAGCAAAAGCCGGATAACACTTATTGGACTATTCACTTTGATGGGTCCAGGCAGCTGGAGGGCTCGGGGGCTGGTGTTGTCTTGGCTTCCCCTAAAGGTGACAAGTTCCATTATGTGCTACGGTTGATGTTTCCTTGCACTAATAATGCGGCGGAATACGAGGCTTTGCTCCACGGTCTTCGGGTGGCTAAGGAAATGAGCTTAAGCCGGGTGAGGTGTTTTGGTGACTCGGACTTGGTGGCTCAACAAGTATCTGGCACCTGGGATTCTAAGGATCCTCTAATGGCGGCTTATCGCCGCGAGGTTGATGCCATTGCCGGGCACTTCCAGGGATACCAAGTGGAGCATATCGATCGCAGGCGGAACGAGGGGCTGACGCGTTAAGCCGGCTAGGCTCTCAGCGAAAGCCGGTGCCGCCTAACACTTTCCTGGATGTCCTATATAACCCTTCGGTTAAGTTGCCTACAGAGGAGGACTTGGCTATCCCTGACCCGGAGGCACGACTGGTGGCGGCTCTGCATATCATACCAGACTGGACAATACCATACCTGGCTTATATAACCCGGGGAGAGTTGCCTGAGGATGAAATTCTGGCCAGGCAAATAACCCGGCGGGCTAAGTCAATGATTGTTATCGATGGCGAGTTGCATCATCGCAGTATTTCAGGGGCATTCCAGCGTTGTATCTCCCCTGAGGAAGGTCAAGAGATCTTGCGCGAAATCCATGAAGGGGATTGTGGCCATCATGCCGGTTCGAAATCTCTTGTGGCCAAGGCTTTCCGTCATGGTTTTTATTGGCTGACGGCTCACGCTGATGCAGAGGACTTGGTCAGTAAATGCGATGGCTGCCAAAGGTTCTCACGACGGGCTCATGTGCCGGCTCAGGAATTGAGGATGATCCCGATCACTTGGCCCTTTGCGGTCTGGGGGCTTGATATGGTCGGGCCTTTTAAACGGTCCAAGGATAAGAAGACCCACCTCTTGGTGGCAGTGGACAAATTCACGAAGTGGGTGGAAGCTGAGCCAGTTAGCAAGTGTGATGCAGCCACGGCGGTTCAGTTTATGAAAAAGGTGATCTTCCGCTTCGGCTTTCCACACAGCATCATAACAGACAATGGCGCTAATCTGTCCAAAGGCGCTATGGAGGAGTTTTGTCGCAGAGAGCATATCCGGCTTGATGTTTCTTCAGTGGCACACCCCCAATCCAATGGTCAAGCTGAGAGAGCTAACCAGGAGATTCTGAAGGGCATCAAGCCCCGGCTCTCGGTCCCTTTGCAACGGACGCCGGGTTGTTGGGTTTAGGAGTTGCCCTCCGTCTTGTGGAGCATCAACACTACTCCTAACAGGTCTACAGGTTTCACGCCTTTCTTCATGGTTTATGGAGCAGAAGCAGTTCTCCCCAGCGACATCCGTCATGATTCACCTCGTGTGGCGGCTTATGTTGAGACGGATAATGAACAGGCGCGCCAAGATGCTCTGGACTTGTTGGACGAACAGCGTGATGTGGCAGCCGCCCGTTCAGCGATTTACCAACAGGACCTGCGCCGTTATCATAGCCGCCGGGTCAAATCCCGGGTCTTCCAAGAAGGCGACCTGGTGCTCCGACTCATCCAGGATCAAACAGATGCACACAAGTTATCCCCGCCTTGGGAAGGGCCTTTTGTGGTCAGTAAAAACTTGCACAACGGGTCATATTACCTCATTGATATCCGGGAGCATAAGGACTCGCGTAAATCTGAGGAGGAGACCCGTCGGCCGTGGAACATAGCTCAGCTTCGGCCTTACTACACTTGAGCTACCGGCTCTTGTGATGTACATGTTTATCTCAGCCATGTATATATTATGATAAAGTAATAAAGCAGGACCTCTGTCCTTTGCTCTCTCCCAAATATGGGTGTTGTTTTTTACATGCTGACTTACAGAAGATCCGGATTATGATCGTCTTCGAATCTAGCTGTAAGCAATAGAGTCACTTGGGGGCTTCCTGTTCACACATGGGTCGTATTCGAACCAAAGAGAACATAGCTGTCGATACCCATTTGATAGGCAAAGTGCCGAGCTCATTGGGAGGTTGCCTTTGGTCATATTTGAATCATAGTGTAACCCCTCTGAGAACCGACGCGGATCGTATTCGAATCAGCGTCGTTAAACAATTTTCAGAATCACTTGGGGGCTTCCTGTTCAAACATGGGTCGTATTCGAACCCAAGAGAACATAGTTGTCGATACCCTCTTGATTGGCATCGCCGAACCCACTAGGGGCTATATGATCGTATCCGAATCTTAGCTTAACCCCTTTGGACCGAGGTTCTGGTCGTATTCGAACCGGAAGTCCTTAAATTTTTACATTTTACCACAAGTTTACTCTGATCATGTCAAAGTATGTACTGCCGGGTTTCACTTGCCGGCTTAATTTTGGTTTATCTTGTTAGTTGAGCATCATGGATGTCATCAAGACAAGTAAATTCGAGTTCAAATATTAACCGTGCTACCCGGGTTATTTAACCCGGAAGTATGCTTACAAGCTATTGAGTGTGTTATCATGGCTGTGTTCAGAATATAGTTAAAGACCAGTCTTTTTTGTTTGAATTTCCGGGGTACCCATCTCAGACACCTGATTCTCAGGGCGGTAAGCCGCCTTGTGACGTGTGATTGGCCTTCTTATGCAGATACTTAAAGGTACTTTTTTAAGAAAAGTTGAGAAGTACGAAGGATAATTATAACCCGGAGGAGCATCAAAAAGAATGACTTCAAAGGATTTCAGCATTCATTACGTGCACGAGGGCACGGCAGAGATAAATTGTTGCACCTATTCTATTACAAAAATCTTTCAAAGTTTCAAGGTTGGAGCGTTGTTTGGTGAGCTGCTAGCCGGTTTATGACGCCTGCTGAGTCGAAATCCCCGGTTCATCTTCTGCTCCGGCTGATCCCAAGGCTTCGAAGGTCGACGACTTCCAGTTGATGCCACTGAGAGCATCGAACTGAGCTTCTTCGTCAATTAACCCGTCCGGGTTAATCTCCGGGGCGAAGGTGTGCTGGCGAGCCGGAGGAATCAGATTGATGGCTTCATAGCGAGGGGTTGGAATCCTCTGATTCTCCGCGTTGTATCCCGGCTGATACTTGGTTAAATCGGTGTCGTTCCCGATGATGGTGGCCACCGGGCGCACAGCCTTCACACAAGCCGCGAAGTCCTTCTGGTCGAACGCTGAGCCGTCTTCTTTCAGGCTGGGATAACCCAGGGCGATGTCTGCCGGGTCTAGCTCCGGCAAGAAGGCTTTGGCTCGGCTCAGTGCGGCGATTGCTCCGGATCTCGCGGATGCTCGTCGTAGCTCCTGGATCCGCTGCGGCAGAACTGCGAGCCGGCGCAGGACTTCGGCCAGATGAGTCGGCACTTCATTCGACAGGGCCACCACAGCTAAAGCCCGCTGTGACCCGGTGTAGAGCTGTTCCACCAGGGTGTACACGGCCTTTAACTTGGTGACCACGCTCTGGTTCAAGTTGGCGCTTCTGGAACCTGTTTAACAACATCAGATGACCCGGTGGTAAGGATGAGTTAAGAGATGTAAACATTCCAACGTGAATGAAAGCCGGTGAGGCGACTTACCGAAGATGGCAGCTACCATTTGGGACACTTGGCGCTTTAGACCGGAGAGCTCAGCGGTCTTCTCAGTAAGGGCATTCTCCGCCTGTTCTGCCCGGGTCACCAGTGCAGTTTTCTCCTCAGCCCAGGCCTTCCGCTCAGCGTCGAATTCAGTCTTCAACTTCTCCTGAGCGGCGATGCTGGAGACAAACTTGGCATTTGCCTTCCGGGTCTCCATCTCTTGTGCCTTCAGCCGGCTCTTGAGATCCGCCAGGTCTGACTCTAATTTCTTGCCAACAGCCTGCATATATTTCCGGGTTATTAACAGTCATCCTATAAAGTCCCAAGCGCTTTCCAAGCAAAGACACTTGGCACTTGGGGGCTAATGCATATTGAACGTATCTATCTATGTACGGCCGGCTCAGTTCAGTAAGCCGGAATCTAAAGTCTACAACATATTCAAGTATAAGTCCTAGACTTGGGGGCTAGAATGGCAAGGATCACTATGCGGAAAGTAAGAGAACAGCAGAAGGTTACCTCAGATTTGTGTTGGATCTGGTTGACCATGGCGATCTCGGCGTCCCGGCTCTTGTGAACCTGGCTGATATAGCCTGAGACGAGTTCTCCAATACTTAAGTCGGTGTAGCTGGAGAGATCCAGATTCACCCGGTGGGGTTGTAGCAACTCCCCCCTCGCGGAGCATTTGGCCAGCGCGGTCGGCCTCCCCGGCTCAACAAACTCCGTCCGGGTAATTACCACGTCCGGGTCGTTAGCTGGTGGGGCTGAGCCGGAGGCCTCCGGGTTAGCTAATGTTTCGGTCGTTGTCTTGGTGGTCGGGGCAGGGGCTTCAGGCGCCGTATCCATGGGAATGGTGGCTTCAGGGGCGGAGGCGACTGGCGGCTCTTGAACCGTCGTCTCCGGCTCAGGCAAGTCGGGCACTCCGGCTGACCTGGTCTTCTTTACTCTTTTGGTGAGCTTTGCCTGGGCACTGAAAAGGCAGAAGTGTTAGGCATACAAAGGGTAAGTACAGACAGATAATGTAAGGAGATTGTTGTTACCCGGGGGCAGTCTTGAAGGCCGGCAGACTTGACTGCATGGAGTCACCCAAGGAGGGGGAGGTCTCCTGGTAATTGGAGTCAGAAGAGTTGAGTGGCTGACGGATGACACCCGCTAACGGATGAAAAGGGTACAGGTGAGAAAAAACCTCAGTGCGGCGTTTTCTCGTTGCGTCGGGTAACCCAGTGGAGAGGTCGGTGTCCTTGCGGGCCCGGGTGTGACGCCGGCTCTCGTGAACCTGCTGCTTCAAAAGAAATTGAGGGTCTCGGTGAGCTAATGGATGGGAAAAGCTTACTTTCCGGGTTACCCTTCGGACTTTCAGCTGGGGTAAAGGCTCCGAGCCGGAGGAAAGTGATGTTACCTCTTCGACCGCCGGGTTACTGGCGCCGGTGTCATCCTGTCAATAAGCAAGTGTTGATAAGGCGGACAGCATCAGACAACATATACTGCAAGAATTTAAAAGATTTAAGGGTTACCTCTGACTCGGAGCTATCGCTTAATTGCAGCAGCTCCGAAGCAGTGGGTCTGTTTCCCTTTTTGCGAGGGGCGGCTCTCTTGGCGGCTTTCTTCGCCTTCCTGGCCTTCTTGGCCGCCTCGTGGTCATACTTGACCCGCCAGAATTTATCATCAGCCTGAGGAATACAGTAATGAGTTCTTAGTAAGATGACAGGTAAAGCAAAATGGAAAGGTTAAAGTCAGCGGCTTACCGCTGGGGCTGGATTGGTCTTGCAGAACGGGGCTAGCCCGGTTCTTCCACAGTCTGCCAGGCTCTCGTTTAAAAGAGCCTTGGTCTCTTCTTCAGCAACGTCTTCTGGAAGATCATTGCGACTGTGCCTCTGCGGGTCATCCTTTCGCCCGGTGTACTCACACATTAAGCCGGGGCGGCGGCTCAATGGGATCACCCGCCATGAGATCCAGACCCGGACCAGGTCAATTCCGTTCAGACCATTGCCTAGCAGGGCTTTGATCTTGTTGATCGTTGGAAGCAGAGGCTGGCGTTCTGCGGCAGTCAGTTTGTCGGATAATGGATGAGTTGGCTCCAGGCGCGTTGGGCGAAAGCCGGGCAGCGGGCTCTCATCAGCCGGGGACGTGTCTTGGCAGTAGAACCAAGTCATGTTCCAGTCCTTGGGGTGACTTGGCGGTTCTGCGTAAGGGAACAGACAATCCCTGCGCCGTTGGATGGAGATGCCGCCTAACTCTAGACTTGGACCGTTTGCGCACTCGGTTTGTTGGTTCAAATAGAACAGCTCTCTGAAGAGCAGCAGACTCGGCTCTTCTCCAAGATATACTTCACAAAAAACTTGGAAGTTGCAGATGTTGGATATGGAATTGGGTCCTATATCCTGAGGCCGAAGATCAAAGAAGTTGAGCACGTCCCGGAAGAATTTTGAGCCGGGCGGTGCGAAGCCCCGGCTCATATGGTCGGCAAAGATCACTACCTCCCCGTCTCTCGGCTGTGGCCTTTCTTCGGACGGGTCAGGGGCACGGTAGGACATCACTTCCTTCTTAGGCAGATATCCGGACTTAACGAAGTTGGCCAGGGTCTCTTCAGTGACGCTGGATTTCATCCAGTTGCAAGTGATGGGAGCCTTGGGAGGCATGGTGACGGTTGGTGGTCTACGAGGAAGAGAAAAGTGTCCGGGTTAATTATAAGCCGGAGTATATCATTCAAGTTACAATGACGGCTTATGAAGGGGACTAATGGTATGTATTGATACGGTGGGTTATCTAAGCCGTCGGGGCTTTTAGGATAAGTTGGTCGTCTACGGCTTACTGCGGTTAAGTCGGAAGATACTACAGAGCATGATTCTCTTTAAACCAGAAAGTTCTACGGTGCGTGTTTTCTCTAAGTCGGAAATATAAGCCGCTAAGATTCAAGGACTGCAGTTTTTACTAAGTGTGGTAAACAGATTTCACATATTACAGTAACTTTTTTGGATCAAAGTAGTCGGAGCGGAGAAAGTTTTCTAGACCTAAAAAACAGAAGCAGGGGAGGTTCTTGAGATGGAACCCAGTCCTTATGCAGTAAAAAGAGGTGTTCTTGCAGAAGAAATGAACCTCAGATATCTACCGCGGTGGTTCTACACAAGCCTAAGGATCAACGGGGGCAGTGGCTACAGGGGTTACCGAAACTTGCGGTAACAGTGATGAACATGAAGAACACAGATGAACTCTGTCCTAGATCTATGCTAGTAAGGCAGAGGGGACTCACCGGAGCTGGAGAAGAGCGGAGGTCGCCGACGTTATCTGGTCCGAGTCAGGTTGATGCAGCGGCCGGGTTGAGGAAGACCAGGGGTGCGACGGCGGCGGCGGCAGAAGCTCGGGCAGAGGAACGGCAGTGCGAGGAAGAAGAAGGAGAATGTGAAGAAGAGAGTGCCGGGCCGGCCTATTTATAAGGCCGAGTCATAAGCGGGCGCGGGATTTGAGGAGGCCACGGCGTGGTTATCTCCCCCCTCACGGCGCCTCGATTCTCGAAAGGTCAGTAAAAGCAAAGATCCGTTGCGGATCTGGCGGAGTAAAAAACGGACTTAGTGGAGGATGACGTCACGGCGGATTACCCGGAGTCCAGAGGATGACGTCACTCCGGGTTATGACCTTCACATGAATGATAAGCCGGAGATTTTTTCTACCTGCGGAGCTGAAGATTGACACGAGCCGGCTCAAGTCAATCTGGGGCCTAATGTTGAGGATATAGACCTGGGGGTCACCCGCCAGGAGGGCCGGGTTACTCCAAGGATCATTACCAGAAGCCTGGAGCTGAGTTTCAGGATAATGGGCTAGAGATGGGCTGAGACCCGGATATGGCTTAAAGCTCGTAGTTACAATCATTGTTATAGTAGACTTGTAGTGTAAGGCAAGTATTGTTTTAGAGCCCGAGCCGGACACTCTTATGAGCCGGCCGGGACTCTAAGGGCTGCTGGGCGTCAGCCTCCCTATATAAAGGGACGACCCGGCAGCGGTTTGGGGACGACGACAATCTCTCCGAGAGCCGGGCATAGCTGTTTAGCTCCCTGGAGATCGTAACCCTAATCAATAACACCTCGAACTGGACGTAGGCTTTACCTTCACCGTAAGGGGCCGAACCAGTATAAACCCTCGTGTTCCTTGTCCCGCATAACCCCTTCAAGTTTCCTAGCTGCGATGGCTCCACGACTAAGTCCTAGCTCGAGGACAACTGCCGTGACAATTCCACGACAATCCTGCTGATGGATAGTATTGATAAGGTGGACAGAAATAAGCAAGAAATACAACAAAGAGCTTACAGGTTCAGGGGTTACCTCTGACTCGGAGCTGTCGCTTAGTTGAAGCAGCTCCGAAGCAGTAGGCCTGCTCCCCTTCTTGCGGGGAGCGGCTCTCATGGCGGCTTTCTTAGCCTTCCTGGCCTTCTTGGCCGCCTCATGGTCATACTTGACCTTCCAGAATTTATCATCAGCCTGAAAAATATAATGACGAATTCTTAAAGGTTCAGATGAAAACTTTCTAAAGGAGAAAATAAGATGTCCAGATCAGCGGCTTACCGCTGGGGCCGGGTTGGTCTTGCAGAAGGGGCTTAAGCCGGTCCTCCCGCAGTCTGCCAAGCTCTCATTCAAGAGGGCCTTGGTCATATCTTCAGCAACGTCTTCAGGAAGATTGTTGCGGCTATGTCGCAGGGGGTCATCTTTCCGGCCCGTGTAATCACACATTAAGCCGGGGCGGCGGCTCAAGGGGATCACCCGCTGCGAGATCCAGACCCGGACCAGATCAATGCCATTGAGGCCATTTCCCAGGAGAGCCTTGATCTTGTTGATGGTGGGGATCAGAGGTAGGCGCTCCGCCTGAGATAGCTTGTCTGATAGAGGGTGAGTTGGCTCCAGGCGCGAGGGACGAAAGCCGGGCAGCGGGCTCTCGTCAGCCGGCGAAGTGTCCTGGCAGTAGAACCACGTCTGGTTCCAGTCCTTTGGGTGGCTTGCTGGCTGGGCGTAAGGAAAAAGGCAGTCTCTCCGGCGTTGAATGGAGATTCCACCAAGTTCCAGGGTCGGTCCGTTGGCACACTCATTCTGGCGGTTCAAATAGAATAGCTCTCTAAAGAGCAGAAGGCTGGGCTCCTCTCCAAGGTAGACTTCGTAGAATACTTGGAAGTTGCATATGTTTGACACGGAATTGGGTCCTATGTCTTGTGGCCGCAGATCAAAGAAATTCAGCACATCTCTAAAGAACTTTGAGCCGGGCGGTGCGAAGCCCCGGCTCATGTGGTCCGCAAATATTACCACCTCCCCGTCCTTGGTTGTGGTCTCTCCTCTGATGGGTCATGGGCGCGGTAAGACATGACATCCTTCTTGGGCAGGTAACCCGTCTTAACAAAGTCCGCTAAGGTGTCATCAGTGACGTTGGACCTCATCCAGTTGCACGTGATGGGTGCTTTGGGAGCTTTGGGAGGCATGATGAAAGTCGGAAGCCTATGATGAAAGGAAATGTCCGGTTCAATTATAAGCCGGAGGAAGTTTACAGTTCAATGTTTAAAATGGCGGCTTATGAAGGGGCCTAATGACATATAGCTAAGTGCATCGGGGTATCTAAGCCGCTGGAGGTATTGAGAAGAATTCAATTGTCTATGGCTTTATCGTGAATGAGCCGGAAATTTTTTACGGCGCATGGCTTCTTTTGAGCCGGAAATGTAAGCCGCCATAGCTCAGCAGATGCAGTTTTTTACTAAGTGTTGTGAAAACAGGTTTCACAGATCACAGTGAATATTTTGGATCAAAATGGTCGACTAAAAGGAAAAGTTTCTAGACCTAAAACAGAGGCAGAAGAAGTTCATAAGTCTGAACGGAGCCTTTATGCAATGAGAAGGGATCTATGTACATTGGAAACGGGCGAGGAACGATCAAGAAAGGTGGTAAAAATGAAATCTACCAAGAACTCGCAAGGAATGGCGACGAACACGGGAAGAACAGCAAGAACCCTAATGCGGATCTATTCTACGGAGTAACAGGGACTTACGGGTGTTGGAGAGTTGCGGAGATCGCCGTCGTTTATCTGGTCACGTCAGGTTGATGCAGCGGCCGGAGTTGGTGAAGACAAGAAGACCCGCGGCGGCGGCGGCGGTGGAGCACGAGCGCAGCACAGTGGCGAGAGGAAGAAGATGGAGGTGGTGAAGTGACCGGAGGCTCATTGGGTCGGGCTATTTATAAGGGTGAGACTCATAAGTGGGCGCGAGAAACGAGGAGGCCACGGCGCGGTTATCTCACCATAAAACGCCTCGATTTTCAGGATGGCTGTAAAGATGAGATCCGTTGCGGATATGGTGGAGTAAAAATGGACTTAATGGAAGATGACGTCACGGCGGGTTACCCGGAATCCAGAAGATGACGTCACAAAGGGTTATAGTCTTCACACAATTGTAAGCCGGAGATTTTCTGTCGAAAGGATTGAAGATTGACATGAGCCGGCTCAAATCAATCTGGGGCCTAATGTTCAGGACATAGACCTTAGAGTCACCCGCTCGGAGGGGCCGGGTTACTCATAATGGTCATTGCCTGAAGCCCGGCGCCAAGCTTGAAGACGGTGGGCCAAAGATGGGTTTAAGACCCGGAGATGGCTTAAGGCCCATAGCTACAACCGCCATTATGGTAGAACTTGTAGTGTAAGGCAAGGATAGTTGAGAGTCTAAGCCGGACACTCTTATGAGCCGGCCGGGACTCTGAGAGCTGCTGGGCGTCAACCTCTCGATATAAAGGGATGACCCGGCAGCGGTTGAGGGGCAAGAAAGATCTCGTCGAGAACCAGGCATAGCAGTTAAGCTCCCTGGTCATCGAAACCCTAATCAATATCACCTCAACTGGACGTAGGCTTTTACTTTCACCGTAAGGGGCCGAACCAGTATAACCCTCGCGTTCCTTGTCCCGTTTAACCCCTTCAAGCTTCCTAGCTGCGATGGCTCCACGACTAAGTCCTAGCTCGAGGACATCTGCCGTGACAATTCCACGACAGTACCCATATCATTGCAATCGCGCTTGAGCCGCCCAAGCTTCATCTTCAGGAGCGCAAAACGACAATTCTGCTCCAACATTAAGACTGCAGAGCCGGCGTCCATCTTATCAGATGAATGTATTATCTCTTTGACCCGGCGAACCCAATGGGTTGTAGACTCACCCTCCTGCTGCTTGCAGTTGGTCAAATCCACAATTGACATAGATTGCCTACATGTATCTTTGATGTTTTGGATGAACCGGGCTTTTAGCTCCACCCACGACCTGATAGAGTTAGGCGGAAGTCCTTTCAACTAAGTGCGGGCAGTCCCATCTAACATCATGGTGAAGTACTTGCCCATTGGCACTTCACTGACCTCCAGCAACTCCATAGCCATCTCGTAACTCTCGATCCATGCTCCGGAATGTAAATCAGCCGTGTAATTAGGTACCTTCCTAGGCCCTTTGAAATCCTTGGGCAGACGTTCATTATGGAGAGCCGGCACCAGACAAGGAACACCTCCAGCCCTCGTAGGTATACCCGCGTCGATAGAAGCCGTCGGATAAGCCGGGAGTGGCTGGTAAGCCGTCAACTGAGCCGCCCGCTCCGCCTCTTGTCGTGCCCTGTCATGGTCTACCATGTTAACGGCTTCATTATGCGCCGGACCGTGGCCAGCTGGTAAGTTGCGGCGCCGGACGTTGCTTGAGCCGGTTGCTGATTCCATCTACCTGCTATAACTTGGGCTCTGGTTTGGACGAGGGGTTGAATGAATCCTGTCCCAGCTATATGAGTATGCCTCTTGCTGCGCCAGAGCCGTCTGAAGAAGTTCTCTGACCCGGCGGGTTTCGACCGCCGTTGGAGAGTCGCCCTCGATTGGGAGAGCCGCCAGTCGTGCCGCCGCGGCGACCATGTTTTCCAACGGGTTGGCATAATGACCCGGTGGTATTGGCACGTACTGAGGTGGAGCAGCGTTCACCCGGGGAAGCCCCATCACTTGGGGCTGAATTGGCGTTCCAGCCCTGGGCGCCGTAATCTCTGGCGGGTTACTGGGCCCTGCACGAGGCGTGTTGAAGAGGTTTCGAGGATCGTAAACCGGAGGGAGTCGAGATTGAGCCTGTTGATGCCTCCTTCTCATGATCTCATTGGACGCGTTCTGATCCATCGTGAGCCGGAAAGACTGCGCTTGAATGAGCTGAGTCTGGGCATCGAGAGCCGCCCTCTCTGCATCCATCCTGATCCCTTCCGCCGCCAGATCCTCCTTGGCCTTTGCTAGATCCAGCTTTAACTGTGCCACCTCCGCATCGTGCTGAGCTTGATCTGCTGGGGCGACCGTGGCGGTTAACAGGGCCGTCATCTTGTCTGTAAGATCCATCAGCACCTGAGCCGGCGAGTGCACAGGGCCTCCTACCCCAGTGGCGGAGTTTTGAACAGGTTGTGCGTCGGCCATGAAGATTCCAACCCGGATCGGCGGCTCAAAGGGGTCCGGAATACTGTCGCCATCGGAACAACCCCTGAGCCTGCCATCTTGAAGTTGATATAACGAGTTTGTCTCATCCGTGGATGACTCGCCGTCAGAGCGGGCGACCGTCTCATCGCCAGATCCACATCCTTCAGAGAGTCGTCCATGGACGCATCCCATGAAAGCACGCTTCAAGGCAGGCAGAGCCCGGGCGGGTCATGCACGCTGAGCCGTCTCGATGAGATCGGCGCAGAGGTCCGGCTCAGGGCCCGGCTCACCAATCTTGCCAATGAAGACATGGATTCCGCCGAAGGGGACCCGGTACCCGTACTCGATTGAGCCGGCGTTGGGGCCCCAGTTTGCATCGTCGATGTAGAGCTTGCCGCGACGACTCTTGGTCATGCGGCCCACATCGTATCCCTTGAGCCCTTCGAAGCTGCCCTTCAAGAACTCAATTCCACCGTGCGCCTGCCCCACGGTGGGCGCCAACTGTCGTGGAATTGTCATGGCAGATGTCCTCGTGCAAGGACTTAGTCATGGAGCCATCGCAGCTAGGAAGCTTAAAGGGGTTAAACGGGACAAGGGACACAAGAATTATACTGGTTCGGCCCCTTACGGTGAAGGTAAAAGCCTACGTCCAATTGAGGTGGTATTACTTAAGGTTTCGATGACCAGGGAGCTTAATTGCTATGCCTGGCTATCGATCTGTTGTCTCTCATCCTAAACCGCCGCCGGGTCGTCCCTTTATATAGAGAGGTTGATGCCCCGACGGCTCTCAGAGTTCCGGGCCGGCTTATAACAGTGTCCGGCCCGGACTCTTAGCTATTCTTGCCTTACACTACAAGTCTTGCCATAACGGCGGTTCATCACTACGGGCCTTAAGCCGCCTCCGGGTCTTAAGCCCATTACTGACCCGCCTTCCGCTAGCTTGGTACTGGGCTTCACGTGATGATCATTATAACGTAACCCGGCCCCTCCTGGGCGGGTGACTCTAATGGTTATATCCTTAACAACTTTGCTAGTTGTTCGTTCTATTGCCATGCTGCGCTACCTACCACTTGCTATATCATGCCTCCCATATTGCCATGTCAGCCTCTAACCATCCTTTCCTAGCAAACCGTTGTTTGGCTAAGTTACCGCTTTTGCTCAGCCCTTCTTATAGCGTTGCTAGTTGCAGGTGAAGTTGAAGTTTGTTCCATGTTGGAACATGGATATGTTGGGATATCACAATATCTCTTATTTAATTAATGCATCTATATATTTGGTAAAGGGTGGAAGGCTCGGCCTTATGCCTGGTGTTTTGTTCCGCTCTCGCCGCCCTAGTTTCTGTCATATCGGTATTATGTTCCTTGAGTTTGCGTTCCTTACACGGTTGGGTGATTTATGGGACCCCCTTGACAGTTCGCCTTGAATAAAACTCCTCCAGCAAGGCCCAACCTTGGTTTTTCCATTTGCCACCTAAGCCTTTTCTCTTGGGTTTTCGCGAGCCTGAGGGTCATCTTTATTTTAACCCCCGGGCCAGTGTTCCTCTGAGTGCCGGTCCAAACTAGAGCACCGTGCGGGACCGTCCCTTGGCAACTTGGGTTATGTTGGTACCTGTACGCTTTGCTTATCCGGTGTGCCCTGAGAACGAGATATGTGCAGCTCCTATCGGGATTTGTCGGCACATTCGGGTGGCTTTGCTGGTCTTGTTTTACCATTGTCGAAATGTCTTGTAAACCGGGATTCCGAGACTGATCGGGTCTTTCCGGGAGAAGGTTTATCCTTCGTTGACTGTGAGAGCTTATAATGGGATAAGTTGGGACACCCCTGCAGGGTATTTATCTTTCGAAAGCCGTGCCCGCGGTTATGAGGCAGATGGGAATTTGTTAATGTCCGGTTGTAGAGAACTTGTCACTTGACTTAATTAAAATACATCAACCGTGTGTGTAGCCGTGATGGTCTCTTCTCGGTGGAGTCCGGGAAGTGAACACGGTTTGAGTGATGAATGACGTAAGTAGGAGTTCAGGATCACTTCTTGGTCATTACTAGTTGACGACCGTTCCGCTGCTTCTCTTCTCGCTCTAGTTTGTGTATGTTAGCCACCATATACGCTTAGTGCCTGCTGCAGCTCCACCTCATTACATCATCCTTTCCTATAAGCTTAAATAGTCTCGATCTCGCGGGTGTGAGATTGCTGAGTCCTCGTGACTCACAGATTCTACCAAAACAGTTGCAGGTGCCGACGATGCCAGTGCAGATGACGACATCGACCTCAAGTGGGAGTTCGACGAGGAACGTGGTCGTTACTATGTTTCTTTTCCTGTTGATCAGTAGTGGAGCCCAGTTGGGACGATCGGGGATCTAGCATTTGGGGTTATCTTATTTTCATTTGGATTTGACCGTAGTCGGTCTATGTGTGGAATTTAGATGATGTATGAATTATATTTATGTATTGTGTGAAGTGGCGATTGTAAGCCAACTCTCGTTATCCCATTCTTGTTCATTACATGGGATTGTGTGAAGATGACCCTTCTTGCGACAAAACCACTATGCGGTTATGCCTCTAAGTCGTGCCTCGACACGTGGGAGATATAGCCGCATCGTGGGCGTTACAAGTTGGTAATTAGAGCCATCCCCGACTTAGGAACCCCCTTCTTGATCGAATCACTGGCGTTGTTGAGTCTAGAACAAAAATGTTTTTTTGTCTTAGGATTATATATATCGGAGAGTAGGATTCTTTTTACTCCCCAGTCCCTTCGTCACTCTGGTGAGGTCTCCTGACGTAGAAGTTTTGACTCTTCTCTCCTCAAATTTCACTAAAAAAAATTTAGGATCACGCGGGTATCTTAGAATCGTTCCGATGGTTTTGTGAAGAGAACATTGTTCTTGGTGCCTCCTGACATTTAGGGGTTGTGGCAGTGTCCCGGGGAGTTAAGCTCCGATGTGTTGTCGTCACAATTTTATCGTTGCAGTTCTGGAATACCCGAGTTTCGCCGACATCGAAATCTCTTTTATGCAGTTGTTGGTGAGATCACCTCGACGCCACCCAGTACTGGGGCGGGAGTTCGGGAGTATTGCCATAACTCGTATAACGGATGCTTTTCGAAGGTTGAGGTACACGATTTCCGAAGGTTTCTTGGTTATGTGTTGACGGATGGATACATCTGGATCTAGGGATTGCTAGTTTGGGTGATATATTTTGTGTCCCATGTATCCCCAACACCAGATTGCATAACCAGAAAGTTTCGGGAGTTTATAAGTGGGAATTCAAGTAGCTCCTAGGATATCTTTTCGACAGACGCATGATATGAGATTGGGGTTCGACGTCTAGTGGTCCGCCTTTCCACGGTTGGTTTTATAGTGTTCTCGTAGTGTCTTAAAGAGTCCTTGTCTATGCCGACTCGGGGACGCTTCGTATGTCATGTGCACTGCCTTGTACATGATGGTGCTGTACGATTGAGCCCGTGTGGGCCCCACCACGAAAACTTCGGACGAAATCTCTATTATATGTTTGTTCCGGCTTATTCTGCAAGCCAATACTTTGTTTTGTTTTGAATTGTGGTATTCGAGTTGCGTCGAAGTTAAATGTTGATTCCATACCTTTTTTCTAAGTGGCTTCTCAACTTAATGGAAGTTTGATCATATCGAAATGGACTTCGTGACTGGTTTTCCAAAGTCCAAGCGCGGAAATGATGCTATCTTCGTTGTCATTGACAAGCTTACTAAAGTGGCTCATTTCCTTCCAATCAAAGAATCCATCACAAGCAGCTCAGTTGGCAGAGCTATACACCTCCAGGATTGTCTCCTTGCATGGCATTCCACAATTGATTTCTTCAGATCGTGGAAGCATCTTCACTTCTAAGTTCTGGGACTCCTTCCAGAAGGCCATGGGCACCAACATTCGCTTCAGCACAGTTTTCCATCCTCAAACTAGTGGCCGAGCGAGTCAATCAAATTCTTGAAGATATGCTCAGGGCTTGTGTCATTTCATTTGGCATGAAATGGGAAGATTGTCTTCCATATGCAGAATTCTCCTACAACAACAGCTTCCAAGCGAGTTCGGGCAAGGCCCCATTCGAGATTCTCTATGGCAGAAAGTGCCGTACTCCTCTCAATTGGTCAGAGACTGGTGAACGCCAACTTCTTGGCAATGACTTAATCACAGAGGCTGAAGAAATGTGTAAAGTCATCCGTGAAAATCTCAAAGCCGCGCAATCGCGCCAGAAGAGTTACTATGATAGTAAGCACCGTGATGTGGCTTTCGAGATCGGAGACCATGTCTACCTCCGCGTCTCTCCAATGAAAGGCACTCGTCGCTTCGGTATCAAAGGGAAGCTTGCCCCTAGATACGTGGGTCCTTTCAAGATCATTGGCAAAAGAGGCGACCTCGCCTATCAACTTAAGCTTCCTTCCAACTTCGCGAACGTGCACGATGTGTTCCACGTGTCACAGCTCCGCAAGTGCTTCAAGACGCCCGAGCGCACCATCAACTTCGAAGAGATTGACCTCCAAGAAGATCTATCTTATCATGAGCACCCCGTTGCTATTCTCGAAGAAACTCAGCGCAAGACTCGCAACAAGTCAACCAAATTCCTGAAAGTGAAGTGGTCGCACCATTCCAACCGAGAAGCCACCTGGGAACGCGAGGACCATCTCCGTTCCGAATATCTGAAGTTCTTTCAGTCCTAGATCTTGGGACGAGATCCTCTCGTAGTGGTGGAGTGTTGTAACACCCCGGATGTAACTTTCCATATTTGTAACTCCAACTCTTGCCATTTTCGGCTATGTATTTTGATATTCCCTCCGTGGTCGGGTATTTGTCTCTTGTTTTGTATTTTGTTTTCGTCATGCATCTCATATCATGTCATCATGTGCATTGCATTTGCATACGTGTTCGTCTCATGCATCCGAGAATTTTCCCCGTTGTCCGTTTTGCAATCTGGCACTCCCACCTCCTCCGGCGCACCCCTCTTGTTTCTTTTCATGAGCGGGTGTCGAACATTCTCGGAATGGACCGAGTCTTGTCAAGTGGCCTTGGTATACCACCGGCAGACCACCGGTCAAGTTTCGTTCCATTTGGAGGTCGTTTGGTACTCCAACGGTTAACCGGGTAACCGCAAAGTCCGTTTGTGTGTTGCAGCAAAACCCCTCTCTAAACAGCCCAAAACCCATCTAATTCTCTTCCATGCTCTAGGTCGTTCGATCACGATCGTGTGGGCGAAAACCGCACTCCGTTTGGAGTCTCCTAGCACCCTCTACCGATATATACACCTCCCCTCCCGAAACATTTCGCAGATCAAACCCTAAAAGTCGCCCTCTCCGCGGCCGGACGCGTCCGTCCGGCGCCGGACGAATCGCGGCACCGCCCCGCAGCCAGTCCGCGCCTGCCACGTGTCGCCGCCACCGCCCGTACGCCCACGGCCCGGG
>NC_057805.1:105899252-105916811 GCF_018294505.1 Triticum aestivum | reverse complement strand
CCGTCACCGCCGGCGTGCCGCCGCCCGCGCCCGAGGACGACGCCGCCGCCCGCGGTCCCGTGCCCGTCTCCCCGAGCTCCTCCCGCGGTTCCTCTCCTCCGCCTCCTCCCGAGGTCCTCCGCCGCCGGCCGCCGCGCCGTTCCTTTCTCCTGCGAGCCCGTAGTCCGGCGGCCTGATCCCGATCTAGATCAACCACGGTTGACTTTCCTCTCCGAGATATTTCCATGTCCTAATATTTTACAATATGTGCACCTGTTCATCGCATCATAACTCTGTGCATATAGCTCCGTTTCATGCGTGTAATATGTGAAAATGTTCGTCTCTAGATGCTCTTAGTTTTGTTACATTGCACCATGTTAATTTGAGTTCATCTTGATGCCCAAATCTCTGGTGCAAGAGTGCTAGTTGCTGTTATCTGCTGTCACTTATCAGAACTTGAGTATTTGTTATTTTTGTTGCATTTAATATGTGCATCTTATGGGCATGAGCTCTACATGTGTTGTAATGTATGCCATGCCATCTTTACAGAGGTGTATGCCATGTATTTTTGTGATATCTGTGGTGACTAGCACAAGCATGCAAACTATGCTTCGTGATGTTTCTGATTTCAGGGACTTAGTGTCTGTGACTGCTGTCATTTTGTTGCCATGTAAACTTGATGCTAGAGAGAGATCCATGCTTATCTTGGTGATGTTCAGTAAGGATGTTTTGTATAAATTGTTATAATTGATCTATTAATGCCTTTTTTTGCAATTATAGAGTGCCATAGCATGAACCAATATTGCTTTACTTTTGCTATAAAATATTTCTGGCAGATTGTTAACATGATATTCAATTTTCCCAAGCTTTTTGTAGTTGTTCCTTTCATGCTATGTATTTGCTATTGCCACGGATAGCTTCATAAACATGCCATCTTGCTGTAGGTATGCTTGTTTTGTCATGCATTGCTTTGTGACGGGTGCATCAAGCTCACCAAGATGCCTTCATATTATTATTTCTGTCATTCTCTGTTTTCTGCCAAGTCTGAAACCTGTTAACGAAACTTGCTATGTTTACATGGTTACCATCATATATTCTGTTCCTTTTTGGCTTGTGGTCAGTACGGGACTTTTGACATATGCATTTAGTAGCATACTTCCATGCCTTGTTTTTCCATTTTAAGTTCCTGTAGCATGTTCATTTCGTGCTCTGAACATTGCTACCTGATGATGTTGCAGGCATGTCCAGTAATTTCACCAAGTCAATGAACCTGTTATCTTTTGCACTTTTGCCATGCTTGTTTGAGCTTGTTATGTTGTGATCTAGCCATAGCTCAGTGTTCATCTTTTGTCAAGCATCTCCTGTACATTACTTCCATATGCTTTGTTGCTACGTTGGAGTGTTGTAGCATTGTTACTTGTTGCATTCTAAGTGCTATCATGCTGTTAATCGCAGATTCGTGTCTCTCTTGTTTTGCTTGCCATTTACAAACCGTGCATCCGTTTCCGGTGATCTTTATATCGATTTCGACCAAAATCATCTCATCTTTCCAGTGGCATACTTGGTTTGCCAAGTTACTGCCGTGTTCATCATTTTTCCTTCCGGAGCACGCATATGCATCGCATATCATATCTTGCATATCATTCATGTTTTGCATCATGTTGCTTGTGTATTTCTCGTGATTGATTGTGGTTCCGTTGCTTGTGTTCTTGTTTTGGTTAGAGCCGGGAGACGAGTTCGTGAATGAGGAACCTGTTGAGTACGCTTATGAGGATCAAGCTTTCGACAACTCTGAGAACCTTGCAGGCAAGATGACCATACCCTCGAAATCACTTTTATCTTTGCTTTGCTAGTTGTTCATTCTATTGGCATGATGCGCTACCTACCACTTGCTATATCATGCCTCCCATATTGCCATGGCAGCCTCTAACCATCCTTTCCTAGCAAACCGTTGTTTGGCTAAGTTACCGCTTTTGCTCAGCCCTTCTTATAGCGTTGCTAGTTGTAGGTAAAGTTGAAGTTTGTTCCATGTTGGAACATGGATATGTTGGGATATCACAATATCTCTTATTTAATTAATGCATATATATATTTGGTAAAGGGTGGAAGGCTCGGCCTTATGCCTGGTGTTTTGTTCCGCTCTCGCTGCCCTAGTTTCTGTCATACCGGTATTATGTTCCTTGAGTTTGCGTTCCTTACACGGTTGGGTGATTTATGGGACCCCCTTGGCAGTTCGCCTTGAATAAAACTCCTCCAGCAAGGCCCAACCTTGGTTTTACCATTTGCCACCTAAGCCTTTTCCCTTGGGTTTTCGCGAGCCCGAGGGTCATCTTTATTTTAACCCCCGGGCCAGTGTTCCTCTGAGTGCTGGTCCAAACTAGAGCACCGTGCGGGACGGTCCCTTGGCAACTTGGGTTATGTTGGTACCTGTACGCTTCGCTTATCCGGTGTGCCCTGAGAACGAGATATGTGCAGCTCCTATCGGGATTTGTCGGCACATTCGGGTGGCTTTGCTGGTCTTGTTTTACCATTGTCGAAATGTCTTGTAAACCGGGATTCCGAGACTGATCGGGTCTTTCCGGGAGAAGGTTTATGCTTCGTTGACCGTGAGCTTATGATGGGCTAAGTTGGGACACCCCTGCAGGGTATTTATCTTTCGAAAGCCGTGCCCGCGGTTATGAGGCAGATGGGAATTTGTTAATGTCCGGTTGTAGAGAACTTGTCACTTGACTTAATTAAAATACATCAACCGTGTGTGTAGCCGTGATGGTCTCTTCTCGGCGGAGTCCGGGAAGTGAACACGGTTTGAGTTATGAATGACGTAAGTAGGAGTTCAGGATCACTTCTTGGTCATTACTAGTTGACGACCGTTCCGTTGCTTCTCTTCTCGCTCTATTTTGCGTATGTTAGCCACCATATATGCTTAGTGCCTGCTGCAGCTCCACCTCATTACATCATCCTTTCCTATAAGCTTAAATAGTCTTGATCTCGCGGGTGTGAGATTGCTGAGTCCTCGTGACTCACAGATTCTACCAAAACAGTTGCAGGTGCCGACGATGCAAGTGCAGATGACGAAATCGACCTGAAGTGGGAGTTCGACGAGGAACGTGGTCGTTACTATGTTTCTTTTCCTGTTGATCAGTAGTGGAGCCCAGTTGGGACGATCGGGGATCTAGCATTTGGGGTTATCTTATTTTCATTTGGATTTGACCGTAGTCGGTCTATGTTGAGGATATAGACCTTAGAGTCACCCGCCAGGAGGGGCCGGGTTACTCATATGGTCATTGCCAGAAGCCCGGCGCCAAGCTTAAAGATGGTGGGCCAAAGATGGGCTTAAGACCCGGATATGGCTTAAGGCCCGTAGTTACAATCATTATTATGGTGGAACTTGTAGTGTAAGGCAAGAGTAGTAGAGAGTCCCAGCCGGACACTCTTATGAGCCGGCCGGGACTCTAAGAGCTGCTGGGTGTCAGCCTCCCTATATAAAGGGACGACTCGGCAGTGGTTTAGGAACGAGAATAATCTCATCGAGAGCCGGGCATAGCAGTTTAGCTCCCTGGTGATCGTAACCCTAATCAATACCACCTCAAACTGGACGTAGGCTTTTACCTTCACCGTAAGGGGCCGAACCAGTATAAACCCTCGTGTTCCTTGTCCCGCATTAACCCCTTCAAGCTTCCTAGTTGCGATGGCTCCACGACTAAGTCCTAGCTCGAGGACATCTGCCGTGGAAATTCCACGACAGTTGGCGCCCACCGTGGGGCCAGCGCACGGTGGATTTGAGTTCTTGAAGGGCAGCTTCGAAGGGCTCCAGGGATACGCTATGGGCCGGATGACCAAGAGTCGTCGCGGCAAGCTCTACATCGACGATGCAAACTGGGCCCCGACGCCGGCTCAATTGAGTACGGGTACCGGATCCCCTTCGGCGGAGTTCATGTTTTCATTGGCAAGATTGGTGAGCCGGGCCCTGAGCCGGATCTCTGCGCCGATCTCATCGAGACGGCTCAGCGTGCACGACCCGCCCGGGCCCGGCCTGCCTTAAGGCATGCTTTTGTGGGGTGTATCCATGGAGGACTCTCTGATCGATCTGGATCTGGTGATGAGACGGCCGCCGGCTCTGACGGCGAGTCGGCCACCGATGAGTCAAACTCGTTGTATCAACTTCAAGATGGCAGGCTCATGGGTTGTTCCGATGGTGACAGTATTCCAGACCTATTTGAGCCGCCAAGCCGGGTTGGAATCTTTATGGCCGGTGCGCAGCCTGTTCAGAACCCCGTTGCTGGAGTGGGAAACCCGGTGCCTTCTCCGGCTCAGGTGCTGATGGATCTCACGGACAAGATGACGGCCCTGTTAACCGCCACGGTTGGCCCGGCGGATCAAGCTCAGCATGATGCGGAGGTGGCACAGTTAAAATTGGATCTAGTGAAAGCTAAGGAGGATCTTGCAGCGGAAGGGATCAGGATGGCTGCGGAGAGGGCGGCTCTCGATGCCCAAACTCAGTTGATCCAGGCGCAGTCCTTTCGACTGACGATGGATCAGAACGCGTCCAATGAGGTCATGAGAAGGAGGCATCAAAAGACCCAATCTCGACTCCCTCCGGTTTACGATCCAAGCAACCTCTTCAACACGCCAGGTGCAGGGTCTAGTAACCCGCCAGGGGTCATAGTGCCCGGGTCTGGGACCCCTATTCAGCCACAAGTGATGGGGCCTCCCCAGGTGCCCCCTGCCCCGCCTCAGTACGTGCCAATACCCACGGGCCATTACAATAACCCGCTGGAGAACATGGTCGCCGCGGCAGCACGGCTGGCGGCTCTCCCAGTGGACGGCGATTCTCCGACGGCCATTGAAACCCGCCGGGTCAGGGAACTCCTTCAGACAGCACTGGCGCAGCAAGAGGCGTACTCCTACAGCCGGGACAGGATCCACTCGACCCCTCGTCCAGGCCGGAGCCCGAGTTACAGCAGACACATGGTCTCAGCGACCGGCTCAAGTAACGTCCGACGCCATGACCCGCCCCCTGGCCATGGCCCGGCTCATAATGGAGCCTTTCACGCAGCAGACCAGGACAGAGCGCGGCAAGAGGCGGAGCAGGTGCCTCAATTGACGGCTTACCAGACCCCCCCCCCCGGCTTATCCGACGACTTCCGTTGACGTGGGTATCCCTACCAGGACTGGGGGTGTCCCTTGTTTAGTGCCAGCTATCCGCAATGAGCGTCTACCCAAGGACTTCAAAGGCCCTAGGAAGGTGCCTAATTACACAGCTGACTTACAACCCGCAGCCTGGATCGAGAGTTACGAGATGGCCATGGAACTGCTGGAGGTCATTGAGGCGGCAATGGCCAAGTACTTCACCATGATGTTAGATGGGACTGCCCGCACTTGGTTGAAAGGGCTACTGCCAAATTCCACTGGGTCTTGGGCTGAGCTGAAGGCCCGGTTCATCCAAAACTTCAAGGATACCTGTAGGCAGTCTATGTCAATTGTGGATTTGACTAACTGCAAGCAGCAGGAGGGTGAGTCTACGACACATTGGGTTCGCCGGGTTAAGGAGATCATACATTCGTCAGATAAGATGGATGCCGGCTCAGCGGTCTTAATGTTGGAGCAGAATTGTCGTTTTGTGCCCCTAAAGATAAAACTCGGGCGGCTTAAGCGCGACTGCAATGATATGGGTACACTGATGGCGGCTCTTGTCAAGTACGTCGATTCTGATGGTACCAAGGACCCCGCTTCAGATGATGAAAGGACAGGGAAGGGAAAGAAGAACGGCAATGGCAAGGGTCCTCAGCATAACCCGGGGAACCAAGGAGGAAGCAAGCGCAAGGCCGATGGCAGCCTAGAGTTTGTAGCCAACGCCAGCTCACAAGGTAATAACCAGCGACGCAAGGGGAGGCCCCCTCCCCGAGGCGGCGGGTCAGGCCCGACGCTGGAGCAGCTGTTGAATGAGCCTTGTCCAAGGCATGGCTCTAGAGAGAAGCCAGCGACTCATCTATGGAAGGATTGTGCAATCATGAAGGCCTTTAAGAATTACAATGGCCCGGGCGGCGGCTCAGGCGCCGGCGGTTTTCATGGCCCGGGCGGCGGCTCAAATTCCAGTCCTCCGAACGGTCAAGGGGGCTTTAATCAGCAGTCTGGCCAGGGTCATCAACAGCAGCAGGGGGGTTATCAGACCAATCCAAAGCAGCTTAGCGGTGGACAGCACCATGTATTTACCACCAGTCTGTGTAAGCGAGACCAGAAGCTTCATAAGAGGGCCGTGAATGCCGTTGAGCCGGCGGTTCCACGCTATTTGAGCTGGTCTGAGCAGCCTATAGTGTGGAGTAGAGAAGATCACTCTCCCCGGGTGGACAATCCGGGTCACTTGGCCTTAGTGGTGGCTCCTCAGGTGGGAGGATATAAGTTCACTAAGGTGCTCATGGATGGAGGCAGCAGCATCAACATCCTCTATTATGAGACTTTTCGCCGTATGGGGTTGGTTGATAAGAACCTCAGCCAGTCAAACACTATCTTCCATGGTGTGGTACCTGGTAAGTCGGCTTATCCAATCGGCAAGATCGAGTTGGAAGTGGCCTTCGGAGATGAAAACAACTACAGGGTTGAAAAATTGACCTTTGAGGTGGTCAAGATAAGAAGTCCGTACCATGCTATATTTGGGCGGCCGGCTTAGGCCAAGTTCATGGCACGGCTGTGTTATGTTTACTTACAGCTCAAGATGCCGGGTCATAATGGGACCATTACGGTTCACGGCAGCCAGAAGGTGGCCTTGGAATGTGAGGAAGGCGATGCAGCTTATGCAGAATCTGTTTGCGCAACAGAGGAGTTGAAATTTTACAAGTACAATGTTGACCCAACTGATATGACCTCTCTGAAAAAGCCGACTACGGAGCATGAGCCGGCAATGAAATTTAAGTCGGGTGATGAGACTAAACGTGTTGATTTCGTTCCAGGAGATTCATCTCAGCAATTTAGCATCAGTGCCAATCTGGATCCAAAATAGGAAAGCGCGCTCATCGAGTTCATCCGTGAGAATAGGGACATCTTTGCATGGAAACCTTCTGACATGCCAGGTGTACCTAGAGAACTCGCTGAGCACACTCTCAATGTTGATCCGAAATTTAAGCCGGTCAGGCAGTTCCTTCGGCGATTTAATGAAGAGAGGCGGAAAGCTATTGGCGAAGAGGTGGCCCGGCTCTTGGCGGCCGGGTTTATTATTGAAGTCTTCCACCCAGAATGGTTAGCTAACCCAGTGCTCGTACTCAAGAAGAACGGCACTTGGCGGATGTGTGTGGACTACACGGACTTAAATAAAGCATGTCCGGCTGATCCTTTTGCCCTTCCCCGTATTGATCAAATTATTGATGCTACGGCCGGTTGTGCACGTTTAAGTTTCCTGGACGCTTATTCTGGATATCATCAGATTAAAATGGCAGTTAAGGACCAGGAGAAGACGGCGTTCATCACTCCCTTTGGAGCCTTCTGCTATGTGTCCATGCCCTTTGGACTCAAGTGTGCACAGGCGACTTATCAGTGTTGCGTGCAGAACTGTCTTCATAAACAGATTGGGCGCAATGTTCATGCTTATGTGGACGATATTGTGGTTAAATCCATAAAGGAGGAAACCCTGATAGATGATTTGAGAGAAACCTTTGATAATATCCGGGTCTACAAGATGATGCTTAACCCAGCCAAGTGTGTCTTTGGTGTCCCTGCAGGCAAACTCTTGGGTTTTTTGGTTTCTGACAGAGGCATTGAGGCTAACCCGGAGAAGATCAAGGCCATCACCTCCCTGGCTAAGCCGGCGTGTATAAATGACGTTCAGCGTTTGGCGGGTCGCATCGCTGCTTTAAGCCGGTTTATAAGCCGTTTGGGTGAGAAGGCCATGTCATTATATCAGTTGATGAAGAAAACTGATAACTTTGTCTGGAATGATGCAGCTAATACCGCTTTTGAGGATTTGACGAAGCAGCTGGCAGAGCCCCCAGTCCTTGCTGCTCTGGTTGATAAGGAGCCCTTATTACTGTACGTGGCGGCGAACACACGAGCCGTCAGTGTGGCTGTGGTGGTGGAACGCAAGGAAGAGGGTAAGGAGCATCCGGTTCAGCGGCAGGTTTATTATGTCAGCGAAGTGCTTATCGAGTCCAAACAGCGGTATCCACATTGGCAGAAGCTTGTTTATGGTGTGTTCGTGGCAAGCCGGAAGCTTAAGCATTATTTCCAGGGTCATCCCATAACCGTGGTCAGTTCTGCCCCTCTTGGTGATATCATTCAAAACAGAGAGGCCACAGGGAGAGTGGCTAAGTGGGCTATCGAGCTCGGACCTCATGGTCTCAAATATGTGCCACGCACTGCTGTTAAATCTCAGGCCTTGGTGGATTTCATCAATGATTGGACAGAGTCACAAGTGCCTGAGCAAAAGCCGGATAACACATATTGGACTATTCACTTCGATGGGTCCAGGCAGTTGGAGGGCTCGGGGGCTGGAGTTGTATTGGCTTCCCCTAAAGGTGACAAGTTCCATTATGTGCTACAATTGATGTTTCCTTGCACTAACAATGCGGCTGAGTACGAGGCCTTGCTCCACGGTCTTCGGATGGCTAAGGAGATGAGCTTGAGCCGGGTAAGGTGTTTCGGTGACTCAGACTTGGTGGCTCAACAAGTATCAGGCAAGTGGGACTCTAAGGACCCTCTCATGGCGGCTTATCGCCGCGAAGTTGATGCCATTGCTGGGCACTTTCAGGGCTACCAAGTAGAGCACATCATCGCAGGAAGAACGAGGCGGCTGATGCTTTAAGCCGGCTAGGCTCTCAGCGAAAGCCGGTGCCGCCTAATACTTTCCTGGATGTCCTGTATAATCCTTCTGTTAAGCTGCCTACAGAGGAAAACTTGGCTGTCCCCGACCCGGAGGCACGACTGGTGGCGGCTCTCCATATCATACCAGACTGGACAATGCCCTATCTGGCTTACATGACCCGGGGCGAGTTGCCTGAGGATGAAACTTTGGCCAGGCAAATAACCTGGCGGGCTAAGTCAATGATTGTTATCAATGGTGAGTTGCATCACCGCAGTGTTACGGGAGCGTTTCAGTGTTGTGTTTCCCCTGAGGAAGGTCAAGAGATCTTGCGTGAGATCCATGAAGGGGATTGTGGCCATCACGCCGGCTCAAAGTCTCTTGTGGCCAAGGCTTTTCGTCATGGTTTTTATTGGTTGACGGCTCATGCTGATGCAGAGGACTTGGTCAGTAAGTGTGATGGTTGCCAAAGGTTCTCACGACGGGCTCATGTACCGGCTCAAGAGCTGAGGATGATCCCAATTACTTGGCCCTTTGCGTCCTGGGGGCTTGATATGGTTGGGCCTTTCAAAAGGTCCAAGGATAAGAAGACCCACCTTTTGGTGGCAGTTGACAAGTTTACCAAGTGGGTTGAAGCGGAGCCAGTTAGCAAGTGTGATGCAGCCACGGCGGTTCAGTTTATGAAAAAGGTGACCTTTCGCTTTGGTTTTCCACACAGCATTATAACTGACAATGGCACCAATTTATCCAAAGGCGCCATGGAGGAGTTTTGTCAACGAGAGCATATCCGACTTGATGTTTCCTCGGTGGCTCATCCTCAATCCAATGGTCAGGCTGAGAGAGCTAATCAGGAGATTCTGAAGGGCATCAAGCCCCGGCTTTTGGTCCCTTTGCAACGGACGCCGGGTTGTTGGGTGGAGGAGTTGCCCTCCATGTTATGGAGCATCAACACTACTCCTAACAGGTCTACAGGTTTTACGCCTTTCTTCAGGGTTTATGGGGCAGAAGCAGTCCTACCCAGTGACATCCGTCATGACTCACCTCGAGTGGCGGCTTACGTTGAGGCGGATAATGAGCAGGCGCGCCAAGATGCTCTTGACTTGTTGGACGAACAGCGTGATGTGGCAGCAGCCCGTTCAGCGATTTACCAACAAGACCTGCGCCGTTATCATAGCCGCCGGGTTAAATCCCGGGTCTTCCAGGAAGGTGATCTCGTGCTCCGGCTCATCCAGGATCAAACAGATGCACACAAGCTATCCCCGCCTTGGGAAGGGCCCTTTGTGGTCAGCAAGAATTTGCACAACGGGTCATATTACCTCATTGACATTCGGGAGCATAAAGATTCACGTAAGTCGGAGGAAGAGACCCGTCGGCCGTGGAACATAGCTCAGCTTCGGCCTTACTACACTTGAGCCACTGGCTCTCATGATGTACATACTTCTCTAAACCATGTATATATTATGATAAGCAATAAAGCAGGACCTCTGTCCTTTTTTTCTCCTCCAAAAGTGCACGTGTTGTTTTCATTGCCAGATTACATGATAACTTGAAGGAGGACCCGCCTTATGATCGTATTCGAATCTAGCCGTAGGCGATAAGGTCACTTGGGGGCTTCCTGTTCAAACATAGGTCGTATTCGAACCAAAGAGAACATAGCTGTCGATACCCATTTGATTGGCAAAGTGCCGAGCTCACTTGGGAGTTTTCTTTGATCATATTTGAATCATAGTTTAACCTCTTTGGGAACCGACGCAGATCGTATTCGAATCAGCGTCGTTAAACAATTCTAAGTCAGTTGGGGGCTTCCTGTTCAAACATGGGTCGTATTCGAACCAAAGAGAACATAGCTGTCAGTACCCTCTTGATTGGCATCGCCACACCCACTGGGGGCTATATGATCGTATTCGAATCCTAGCATAACCCATTTGGGCCGTGTCTCTGGTCGTATTTGAACCGGAAGCCCCTAAGTTCTTCTCCTTTATAGCAAGTTTCTTCTGATTATTTCAAAGTGTGTACAGCCGGGTCTCACTTTGCCGGCTTAAAACTTGATTAACAGTGTTAGTTGAACACAATGGCTGTCATTAAGACAGGTACACCGGAGTTGAGGTACCAACCTTATTACCCGGGTTATCTAAACCGGAAGTATGCTTGCAGGCCGCTAAGTGTGTTATTACGGCTGTCTTAAGGATATAATTGAAGACCAGTCCGTTTTGATTCATACTCCGGGTTATATAACTAAAACTTATGATTCTCGGGGCGGTAAGCTGCCTCGGGACTTGTGTTTTGTCCTTCTCTGCCGGATAGTTAAAGGCAACTATTTTGAGATTAAGGAAAACAAATGATTGATTACGACCCGGAGAAACATAAAGGAGACAACTTCACCAGACTTCAGCATTCAAGGCGTGCACGATGGCACGGCAGAGATAAAGTATTGGTCCTACTCTATTACAAGACTCATTGAGTCCAAAAGGGTGAGGCATCATTTGATAAGCCGCCAGCCGAGTCACGACGCTTGCTGGGTTGAAGTCTCCGGCTCGTTCCTCTCTTCTCCTCCGGCTGTTCCCAAGACCTGGAAAGTTGATGACTTCCAGTCGATGCCGCTGAGAGCTTCGAATTGGGCTTCCTCGTCAATTAACCCGGCCGGGTCAATCTCCAGGGCGAAGGTGTGCTGACGAGCCGGCGGAATCAAGTTGAGGGCTTCATAGCGTGGAGTAGGGATCCTCTGATTTTCTGCATCATAGCCCGGCTGATACTTCGTCAGGTCTGTATCATTGCCAATTAGTGTGGCCACCGGGCGTACGGCCTTCATGCAAGCTGCGAAGTCCTTCTGATCGAAGGCGGTGCCGTCTTCCTTCAGACTTGGATAGCCGAGGGCGATGTCCGCCGGGTCTAACTCTGGCAGGAACGCCTTGGCCCGGCTCAGCGCGGCGATCGCTCCGGCTCTTGCAGAGGCCCGTCGCAGCTCTTGGATCCGTTGAGGCAGAACGGCGAGCCGGCGAAGAACCTCCGCCAGGTGAGTCGGCACTTCGTTGGATAGGGCCACCACAGCCAAGGCACGCTGTGACCTGGTGTAGAGTTGCTCCACCAGGGTGTACACGGCCTTTAGCTTGGTTACCACACTCTGGTTGAGGTTGGCACTTCTGGGACCTGTTTCACAGAACAGGATAAGCCGCCGATAAGGGTGAGTTATGAGGCATCAAAATTTTAAACTAGATGAAAGCCGGCGCATGACTTACCGAAGATTGCAGCAACCATCTGAGACACTTGCACTTTAACCCGAAGAGTTCGGCGGTCTTCTCTGTCGAAGCCTTCTCTGCCTGTTCCGCCCGGTTCACCTCCGCGGCCTTCTCTTCGGCCCAGGCTTTCCGTTCAGCATCAAATTCGGTCTTCAGCTTTTCTTGCGCGGCGATGCTGGACACAAATTTGGCATTTGCCTTCCGGGTCTCCATCTCTTGCATCTTCAGGAGGTTCTTAAGATCAGCGAGGTCAGCCTCAAGCTTCTTGCCAGAAGCCTGCATAAATTTCTGGATTATAGCATGAACAGGTACTATACAAATTTAAAGTCCCAAGCGCTTTCCAAGCAAAGACACTTGTCACTTGGGGGCTAATGCATATTGAACGTTCCTATCTACACACTACCGGTTCATGGAAATAAGCCGGAACCTAAGTCTACAACATACTCAATCATAAGTCGTCGACTTGGGGGCTAGCATGGTAAAGGTAACTATGCAGTAAGTAAGAGGACAGAAGAATAATACCTCAGATTTCTGCTGGATCTGGTTCACCATGGCAATCTCTGCGTCCCGGCTCTTGTGTACTTGGCTGACGAAGCCGGAGATGATCTCTCCAATGTTCAAGTTGGCGTAGTCAGTGAGGTCCAGGTTCACCCGGCGGGACTCTAGCAGCTCCCCTTTGGCGGAGCACTTGGCGAGCGCAGTAGGTCTCCCCGGCTCAACAAACTCCGTCCGGGTGATTACCACGTCCGGGTGGCCTGCTGGTTGAGCCAAGCTGGAGGCCTCCGGGTTAACAGAAGCTTATGTTGCGGGCTTGTTGGTTGGGGCAGCAGCCTCAGGAGCAGAGGCAGCCGGCGGTTCTTGAGCGGCTGCCTCTGGCTCAGGCAAGTCCGGCTCATCGACCGGCTTGGATTTCTTCGCCCTCTTGGTGAGCTTGGCCTGGGCACAGGAAAGACAGAAAGGTTAAGCACAATGGTGTAAGTAAAGACAAAAGTACAATATGAGATGGTCATCATTACCCGGGCACGGTCTTGAAGGCCGGCAGGCTTGACTGCATAGAGTCGCCAGAAGAGGGGGAAGTTTCCTGATAATTTGAGTCAGAAGAGTTGAGCAGTTGACGTATAACACCTGCCAAAGGATGAAAAGGGTACAATTTTGAGATCACCTCGGTCCGGCGTTTCCTCGATGCGTCAGGTAACCCGGAGGAGAGGTCGGTGCTTTTGTCGGTCTGGGTGTGCCGCCGGCTCTCATGCACCTGTCGCTTCAAAATAAATTGAGGGTCTTGATAAGCTAAAGGATGTGAAAAGCTTACTTTTCGGGTTACCCTTCGGATTTTCAGCCTTGGCAAGGGCTCCGAGTCGGAGGAAAATGTCGTTACCTCTTCAACCACCGGGTTACTTGCTCCGGTGTCGTCCTATTGATGAACAAGTATTGATAAGGCGGACAGAAGTAAACAACAAAGTACAACAAGGACTTACAGGCTCAAGGGTTACCTCTGACACGGAGCTGTCGCTTAGTTGCATCAGCTCTGAAGCAGTAGGCCTATTTCCTTTCTTGCGAGGGGCTGCTTTCTTGGCGGCTTTCTTCGCCTTTCTGGCCTTCTTGGCCGCCTCATGGTCATATTTGACCCGCCAGAACTTATCATCAGCCTCAAAAATACAATGATGATTTCTTAAAACGATTCAGATGAAAGTTATATGCAGATAAGATGTTCAGATCAGCGGCTTACTGCTGGGGCTGGGTTGGTCTTGCAGAAGGGGGCTAGCCCGGTCCTTCCGCAGTCTGCCAGGCTCTCGTTCAAGAGAGCCTTGGTCATCTCCTCTGCAACATCTTCAGGAAGATCGTTGCGGCTGTGTCTCTGGGGGTCATCCTTTCGGCCCGTGTACTCACACATTAAGCCGGGGCGGCGGCTCAATGGGATCACCCGCCACGAGATCCAGACCCGGACCAGATCGATTCCGTTCAGACCATTGCCCAGGAGAGCCTTGATCTTGTTGATGGTGGGGAGCAGAGGTTGGCGCTCCGCTTGAGTCAACTTGTCTGACAGTGGGTGAGTCGGCTCCAGACGCGAGGGGCGAAAGCCGGGCAACGGACTCTCATCAGCCGGCGACGTGTCTTGGCAGTAAAACCACGTCAGATTCCAGTCTTTGGGGTGGCTCGGCGGCTCTGCGTAAGGGAAAAGGCAGTCCCTGCGCCGCTGGATGGAGATGCCGCCTAGCTCCAAACTTGGCCCGTTGGCGCACTCGTTCTGGCGGTTTAAATAGAAAAGCTCTCTGAAGAGCAGCAGACTGGGTTCTTCTCCAAGGTAAACCTCGCAGAACACTTGCAAGTTGCAGATATTGGACACTGAGTTGGGTCCTATGTCCTGAGGCTGCAGATCGAAGAAATTCAGAACGTCTCTGAAAAACTTTGAGCCGGGCGGTGCGAAGCCCTGGCTCATGTGATCCGCAAAAATGACCACCTCCCCGTCCCTTGGCTGTGGTCTCTCCTCTGATGGGTCGGGGGCATGGTAGGACATGACGTCCTTCTTGGGCAGATAGCCAGACTTGACAAAATCTGCTAACGTCTCGTTGGTGACATTGGACCTCATCCAGTTGCAAGTGATGGAGGCTTTAGGAGCTTTGGGAGGCATGGTGACTGTTGGAAGCCTATGATACTGGGAAAAATGTCCGGTTTAGTAATGAGCCGGAGGAGACTTACAAGTCAAGGTTTAAGGTGGCGGCTTATGAAGGGGACTAATGACATATATCTAAGTGCACTGGGCTATTTAAGCCGCCTGAAGTATTGAGAGTAATTCGATTGTCTACGGCCTTATCACAGATGGGCCGGAAAATTTTATGGTGCATGGTCTCCTTTAAGTCGGAAGGTTCTACGGCGCGTGGTTTCTTTAAGCCGTATGTAAACCGCCATGACTCAACGAGGGCAGTTTTTTACTAAGTACGGTGAAAAACAGGTTTCACGCATTGCGGTAAATATTTTGGATCAAAATGGTCGGGTAAAAGAAAAGTTTCTAGACCTAGAAACAGACGCTGGAGAAGTTCTTGGGCTTGAACAAGGTTCTTATGCAGTAAAAAGAGAGCTGCTTGCATGTAAAATGGGTGCTAAACAGTCGCTGCAATGGTTCCATGCAAGTCTAAGATCAAAAGGAGGCAGTAAAAATCAAATCTACTGAGGCCCGTGATGAACTACGAAGAACACGGATGAACTACTCGAACCCTACTGCAGATCTGTTCTATAGGGCAGCAAGGACTTACAGAGGCTGGGGAGTCACGGAGGTCGTCGTGTTTCTCTGGTCAAATCAGGGTGATGCAGCGGCCTGAGCTGGTGACGACGAGAAGACCCGCGGTGGCGACGGCGGCGGAGCTCGAGCAGCACGGGAACAGTGAGAGGAAGGAGACGACAGAGGAAGGAGAGTGAGAAGGGCCCGTCGGGCCGACCTATTTATAAGGGCGAGCTCGTAAGTGGGCGCGAGAATCAAGGAGACCACGGCGTGGTTATCTCCCCACGAAATGCCTCGATTTTCGGGATACAGTAAAGGTAAAGATCCGTTGCGGATCTGGCGGAGTAAAAAAAAGGGCTTAATGGAAGATGACGTCACGGCGGATTATCCGGAGTCTAGAGGATGACGTCACGCCGGGTTATGGCCTTGACACAATTGTAAGCCGGAGGTTTTCTGTCGAAGGAATGGAAGATTGACATGAGCCGGCTCAAATCAATCTGGGGCCTAATGTTAAGGATATAGACCTTAGAGTCACCCGCCAGGAGGGGCCGGGTTACTCATATGGTCATTGCCAGAAGCTCGGCGCCTAGCTTAAAGATGGCGGGCCAAAGATGGGCTTAAGACCCGGATATGGCTTAAGGCCCGTAGTTACAATCATTATTATGGTGGAACTTGTAGTGTAAGGCAAGAGTAGTCGAGAGTCCGAGCCGGACACTCTTATGAGCCGGCCGGGACTCTGAGAGCTGCTGGGCGTCAGCCTCCCTATATAAAGGGATGACCCGGCAGCGGTTTAGGAAGGAGAACAATCTCATCGAGAGCCGGGCATAGCAGTTTAGCTCCCTGGTGATCGTAACCCTAATCAATACCACCTCAAACTGGACGTAGGCTTTTACCTTCACCATAAGGGGCCGAACCAGTATAAACCCTCGTGTTCCTTGTCCCGCATTAACCCCTTCAAGCTTCCTAGCTGCGATGGCTCCACGACTAAGTCCTAGCCCGAGGACATCTGCCGTGACAATTCCACGACAGTCTATGTGTGGATTTTAGATGATGTATGAATTATATTTATGTATTGTGTGAAGTGGCGATTGTAAGCCAACTCTCGTTATCCCATTCTTGTTCATTACATGGGATTGTGTGAAGATGACCCTTCTTGCGACAATCCCCTACATCTGCTAGCCCATCATGGAAAGGTTTCCCACAACTTACTCAACTATGCCAGAGCCCATAATGGCATGTGGCTGCACATGGAAGTTTCTAGCATGAATAATCTTATGATCCCTTTGAGCCTGGGTTGCAGTCCATAGGAGAATCACACGGTACCCCGGGATTTCCAAAAAAATATAGGCAATCACTGGAATTCCCCAAGTGCCTCAATCCACCCAGATGTGTATTTAAGTTGCCACCTTAAGTTAACCATTAATTAAAAATCTCACATCTGTCATGAATGCTCTAAAACCCAAACCACGTCTACGAGCATAGCATAGCAATATAAGCAACGTAGAAGTAACTCCCAGGGTTTGATAATAAACAGGTGAATAGGTACTACCTCATCTACTTCCCACCCACAATTTAAATCAGATCCTAACCATGCAATTGTTTGAGGATTGATCTAATGCAGTAAAATTGGGTATGAAAGAGGTATGATCAAAGTGTTACTTGCCTTGCGGATGATCCGCGAAACCTAGAGACTCGTAGTAGCACGCTTCGCACTCCGGGTACTATATCGCAAACAAACCAGCATATAATAAGCAATCAAGCAAGGGCACAGGTAAAACTCAAATAAGAGATCTAACCAGAAAGTTCAACTTAAGAACTCCGGTTTGCAAAAAGAATCAAATCAAACGAAGCAACAAAACTCAAACAGCAAAAGAAACAAGCTTCGTTTACTAATCTGGAATAAAGTCAAAGTTTACAGTAGCAAAATCTTGTTTAAGTTGGTTAAACAGAAAAAGGGTTTCGAGACGAAAATCTAGGCGCTTGAATCGCCTGATTCCGATAAACGAGCGAAAAGCTATACTAGAACAAAAATCGGATTGGAAATCGCGATCGAAAATAATCGCGGAAAATCCAAGAAAATGAAAAACTGATGAACAGGCTAACGAACGAACGTTCGCTGTCTGCGGCTAAACGGTGAAAACCGTTCGTTAAAACGAACTAACGAACGGGCGTTCGCTAAATAACTAAACCAACAAAAAATAAACCGAATCGGATCTAAAAAAAGGATCTAGGTTTAGAAAAAAACCGTCGGTTCTCTCGCAAAAACCGAGGCGGCGGCGGCGGCTACCTCCGGTGGTTCGGCGAACGGCGGCGGTGGGCGGCTGGGCGCTGCGCGCGGC
>NC_057805.1:105890838-105898777 GCF_018294505.1 Triticum aestivum | reverse complement strand
GGTTTGACTTTTTGTTAAATAATTCCGACATGCGGAAAAAGAAAGAAAAGAAATATTAAACCGATTCCAAAAATCCCGAAATAAATTTTCCCCGTCCTCTAAAAATAGGCCGGACAAGGTGAACATTTATTTGGGCCTAAAATGCAATTTTGAAAAACACATATTTTTTTCTAAGTCAAATAAAATAGCGATAAAATTCCAAATAAAAATCTTATTTGATTTTAATATTAAATCTCCGATATTTCTTTATTTTGAGGAAGTCATTTTATCCTCTCTCTTTTATTTTTATAAAAGAAATATTCGAAGAGAAAATAATAAAAATCAAACGATCCTCTTTTCAAAATTCGAGAAAAAATTCGAATATGAAAATAATGAAATCCCCAACTCTCTCCGCGGGTCCTTGAGTTGCGTAGAATTTCTAGGATCAACCAAAATGCAATAAATATGATATGCAATGATGATCTAATGTATAACATTCCAAATTGAAAATTTGGGATGGTACAAACCTACCCTCCTTAAGATGAATCTCGCCCTCGAGATTCGGGTTGGCTAGAAAATAGGTGTGGGTGATCTTTCCGTAGGTCTTCCTCTCGCTCCCAGGTGGCTTCATCTTCAGTATGGTGACTCCACTGAACTTTGCAGAACTTGATTACTCTGCTGCGTGTGACTCGGCTAGCAAACGTGAGTATCTTGACTGGCTTTTCCTCATAGGTCAAATCGCTATCCAACTGTATCGCTTCCAGCGGCACTATATCTCTCAGAGGAATATCAGCCATCTCTGTGTGGCACTTCTTCAACTGAGAAACGTGGAACACATCGTGAACTCCTGACAATCCTTCAGGTAATTCCAACTTGTAAGCAACTTCTCCCATACAGTCCAAAACTTTGTATGGTCCCACAAAACGTGGCGCTAACTTTCCCTTAACTCCAAAGCGCTTTACTCCTCGAAGTGGGGATACACGAAGATACACTCTGTCTCCAACCACGTAAACTGTCTCCTTGCGTTTAGAATCCGCATAGCTCTTCTGCCTGGACTGGGCTACCTTGAGTCTATCGCGAATAAGCTTAACCTTCTCTTCAGACTCTTTAATCAAATCTGGTCCAAACAACTGTCGGTCTCCAACTTCGTCCAACAACAACGGTGTTTTGCACCTCCTTCCATATAGTGCTTCGAAAGGGGCCATCTTCAAACTGGCTTGGTAGCTGTTGTTGTATGAGAACTCTGCATACGGCAAATTATCGTCCCAACTAGATCCATAGTCTAGCGCACAAGCTCTCAACATGTCCTCCAGACTCTGATTGACTCTTTCAGTCTGTCCATCCGTCTGCGGGTGAAAAGCTGTACTGAACTCTAGCCTGGTTCCCAAAGTTTCATGCAACTGATTCCAAAACTTTGAAGTAAACTGGGTTCCTCTATCTGATACAATGGTCCTCGGAACTCCATGCAGACATACGATCCTGGTCATGTATATCTTTGCCAACTTAGCACTGGTGTAAGTGGTCTTCACTGGGATGAAGTGAGCTACTTTCGTCAAACGATCGACTACAACCCATATCGAGTCATAGCCTGAACGAGTCCTGGGTAATCCTGTGATAAAATCCATGCCTAACTTATCCCACTTCCATTCGGGTATCGGCAATGGTTGTAGCAATCCTGCTGGCTTATGATGCTCTGCCTTCACTCTCTGACATACATCACAAACTCCTACATACTCTGAAATACCCTTCTTCATTCCGGTCCACCAGAAACTATCCTTCAAATCCAGATACATCTTGGTATTTCCTAGATGAATCGAATATGGCGAATCATGGGCCTCTTGCAGAATCAACTTCCTGATCTCCTGATCATTTGGGACATATGCGCGGTCCTCAAACCATAAGGTATCGTGCTCATCCTCACAAAATCCCTTAGCCTTTCCTTTACTCATTCTTTCCTTTATTTCGACAATCTCCTTGTTTGTCTTCTGAGCTTCTCTGATCTTATCCATTAAAGTAGATTGAATCTCCAAAGCTTCTAAATATCCTCTCGGAACTATCTCCAAACATAGCTCGCGAAAGTCTTCTGCCAACTCCTTGGGTAATTCTTCGGTCATGAGTGTGTTGACATGACTTTTGCGGCTCAACGCATCGACTACTACATTAGCCTTTCCGGGATGATAATGCAATCTCATCTCATAATCCTTAATGAGCTCTAACCATCTCCTCTGCCTGAGATTCAACTCCTTCTGCGTGAAGATATACTTCAAACTCTTGTGATCCGTGTATACCTCACAATGGTTTCTGATGAGAAAATGTCTCATGTCTTCAATGCATGCACTACGGCTGCTAACTCCAAATCATGTGTAGCATAATTTAACTCATGGGGTTTAAGCTGTCGTCAGGCATATGAAACAACTCTTCCCTCCTGCATAAGTACGGCTCCAAGTCCTCGACGAGAAGCGTCGCAATACACTTCATAATCCTTGTGTTGATCTGGCAGAATCAACACTGGTGACGTAACCAAGCGTCTCTTCAACTCCTGAAAACTGGCCTCACATTCCTCAGTCCATTTGAATTTAGTGTCCTTCTTCAACAACTCCGTCATGGGCTTTGCAATCTTTGAGAAATTCTCTATGAACCTCCGGTAGTATCCTGTGAGTCCAAGAAAACTCCGGATCTGTCCAACTGACGTGGGTGATTCCCAATTTGTCACAGTGATAACCTTGGTGGGGTCTACTGCTATTCTTTCTCCAGATATAACATGTCCAAGGAATCCAACTTCCTTCAGCCAAAACTCACACTTGCTGAACTTGGCGTATAGCTGATGTTCTCTGAGCTTCCCAAGTACTAAACGCAAATGTTCTTTATGTTCTTCGAGTAGACCAGAATGTCATCAATGAACACCACGACGAACTTATCCAAAAACTCCATAAACACCTTGTTCATGATGTTCATAAAATAGGCAAGTGTGTTAGTCAGGCCAAATGACATAACTATATACTCATATAGCCCGTACCTCATGGTAAAAGCTGTCTTAGGTATATCCTGCTCTTGAATCTTCAGCTGGTGGTACCCTGATCGCAGATCAATCTTAGAAAATACTTTAGCTCCTTGCAACTGATCAAACAAATCATTGATCATCAGCAGTGGGTACTTGTTCTTGATCGTTACTTCATTCAATCCACGATAATCAACAACCATCCTTAACGATCCATCCTTCGTCTCCACTAGAAGCACTGGTGATCCCCAAGGTGACGAACTTGGGCGAATATAACCTTTATCTAGTAACTCCTAAATCCGCTTCTTAATTTCCTCCAAATCCTTTGCGGGCATTATGTACGGTCTCTTAGATATTGGCCCTGTGCCTCGCAAAAGCTCAATCAAAAACTCAATGTCTCTATCCGGTGGCATGCCTGGGAATTCTTCTGGAAATACATCCAGGAAATCCTTCACCACTGGTACTTCCTCCTGTACAACTCCTGATAAGGAATTTACTTGCGTCCTATTCGGAACATGCCGGGATACATACTTGATTCTTCTTCCTTCTGGGGTGGTGAGCAAAATCGTCTCACTGGCGCAATCGATGTTTCCTCCATACATCGATAGCCAATCCATACCCAGAATCACATCCAAACCTTGCGACTCCAAAATTATCAGATCTGAGGGGAAAACATGCCTACCTATGGTCAATGGCATCTGAAAACATCCATGGCTTGCCATATACTCTGCTCCGGGTAAGGTTACTAGCATGGGTGTCTTAAGAACTCTAGTGGGCAACTTATACTTATCCACAAATCCCCTTGATATGTATCAATGCGATGCACCAGTATCGAAAAGAACAACTGCAGTAAATGACTTAACCAAAAACTTACCTATTACTGCATCTGGTTGAGCTTCAACGTCCTCCATGTTAACGTGGTTCACTTGTCCCCTGTTGAAAGGGTTGGGATTCTTCCCAGAGCTTCCATTGCCGTTCCCATTCTTAGATTCAGGACATTCATTGGCGTAATGTCCGTCTTCTGGCACTTGTAACAAGTAACGTGGCTTAGATCTTTCTTGGCGGGTGTTGTCGGGTTGGAACGGTTCTGTCCGCTGCTTCCTCCATTACCATTCCCATTCTTGGGGCCACTATCGTTGTGTGAACTTCCTCCATTATGAGTGTGGCCTCCATGGTTATGAACAAGTCCTCCCGAGTTCGGGGTGAAACGGGGTCTCTGCTGAGCTCCAGAATTATACTTCCCTTGTCCATACTTCCTCTTGCAGCTGTCAATCTGCTGCTGCTTCCCTTCAAGCATGAGAGCTCGATCTACCAACTCCTGGTAGTTATTGAAATTTGCCACCATCAATTGCATGCTTAGCTCATCATTCAGTCCTTCCAGAAACTTCTCCTTCTTAGCTGCATGAATAGCGAAGTCATCTGGGGCATAACGTGCTAGCTTACTAAATTCATCCACATATTGGCCAATAGTGCGCCCTCCTTGGTGTAAGTTGCGAAACTCACGCTTCTTCATGGCCATAGCTCCTGCTGAAACATGGGCAGTGTGAAAAGCCTGCTGGAACTGGTCCCATGTCACAGTGTCAATAGGGTAAGTGACTATGAAATTCTCCCACCATGATGCTGCGGGTCCATCAAGCTGATGTGTGGCAAAACGCACTCTCTTCGCATATGTGCATCCTGCAGTAGTCAACTCCCTTTCAATTTTGCGGAGCCAATCATCTACAACAATCGTCTCGGTGCTACTGGAGAACACCGGCGGATTCAGCCTAAGAAAATGGGCTAAGTGATCAACTGGTGGTGGTGGTGGGTTGTAGTTGTTGTTGTTCCCCTGGTTTTGATTCTGGACTAGTATCTGCATCAATGCATTCTGCTGCTGGATCAACTGAGTGAGCTCCGGTGGAAAGCAAATCCATTGTCGCGTCTCGGAGGCATCTGCTGGCTTTAGAAGAGATGAGAAAACAGAATAGAATGAGGTCTAGGGGGAAAACACTACCCATATGCACATGAGACAAACACAAACATTTCACTCAATCAATCAAACAAGGGCATACAATCGGTCTAGAACTATCGTTACAAAAGTGCTTGGACTATACTATATACATGGTGGAATACTACTACTGATATGGTGGTCAACTAGAAAAATTGATCGGTCAAAGACTCCATGATATCTGCTCCAACTTCATCAACATAGTCATCATCGCTATCGTCAGGGTCCGAGTCAGTGTCGTTGATGATGATGTAGTCCTCCGGGCAAGTGGAACTGTCATCTTCTCCTCCTGGCGCGCGGTCTCCCATGAAAACTCCTAGCTTCCTTGTCAGGTCGTCATTCTTCTCCACTAGTACAACGATTTCCTCCATATAATCTTCGCGTGTAGCCTTGAGTTCTTCCTCCAGTTCCGTGATCCTTGTCATCGCCTTCTTCAAATCTGTCATGCCTGCGCACATCTGGTTCTCCTGGCGTCGAATGTGCTGGTTTAACTCCTGGATGAAACCGGCAATCGATCTATCCTTCCTGGTGCTGATCATCTCCCATTGCTCATCTCGGCGCCCACAAATCTGGTAGATAGTGTCCTTGAGATCATTGTGGTAAACTTCTCAGATGCGTCCCATGGTGATGTGAGCTGCCATACTCTTTCCTAGACTCCAGGTTGGTGCATCAAAAGAAAACTCTATGGGCTCAGTGACAGGCGTGAATGTCCTTCCTGGAACTTGAACTTGAATCATCCAGCGCTCCTCTTCTGGTAAAGTGGCGTTGTAAGTCCCGGTGAAGCTTGGTATTCCGATGTTCAGGTACCTAGTGACTTCCTTCAAGTGGCGTCCAAAAGGGGTGTCTTCATCCGGTTGCGTGAACTTGATCCTTGCATCCGCCATCCTAAAGAGTAGAAAATGGAGAGGAGTTAGAAATGAGAAGAGAGTAGTGATCTAGGGCTTTAGCTTAGTGGTCGTGTCCTACAGTCAGCGTGTGCTCTGATACCATCTTTGTAGTGACCAGACCTCAAACAGTCTGATCTCTGTGCATCAGTGTCATCCCTGGATCGCTAATGCTGACACGCACAGTACTTGAAGGATTTATAACAGAGTAGCAATCACACACTTATTACATCGAATGTCTCAAAAGAGAACTTATTACAATAAATATGGCTTAAGGCCATCTAATACAATAACAACGGAAGGCTTGGAAGATAAAGTGAGTCCATCAACTCCAACGGCATCACTGAGTGAAAGACCACGACCTAAGGCTCCTTACTCGTCATCTGAAAAGTCTGCAACATGATACGTTGCATCCCGAAAATGGGTCAGCACATGGAATATGCCGGCAATGTAACACAAAAGAGTAATGAACAAAATAAAGCCATCACTACATGCATATATGGCTGGTGGAGGCTGTATGGTTAATATGTTTTGCGAAAAGCCAATTTTTCCCTACAACAAAGGAATATATTTTATTTGACTATCATGGTGGTCGTTAAACATTGAGAATGGTAAACACCATCTCAATCCCAATTAAAAGTAATCAATAACCCAATCAACTTTTATAATTAAGAGTGATGAGATCCACATGATAATCCAAGAACCAGATACTCAAGATGTCGATAACCGGGGACACGGCTAACCATGATTAGTTTGTACACTCTGCAGAGGTTTGTGCACTTTTCCCCACAAGACTCGATCTCCTCCGTTTGATTTCTCGCACTACAAGGTGTTTCAGAAACGGATGACCGAGACACAGTCTTTCCGAAGAGGTCCCCTTAACCGATAGATAGGCCGGTACACCTACAATCCCCTACATCTGCTAGCCCATCATGGAAAGGTTTCCCACAACTTACTCAACTATGCCAGAGCCCATAATGGCATATGGCTGCACACGGAAGTTTCTAGCATGAATAATCTTATGATCCCTTTGAGCCTGGGTGGCAGTCCATAGGAGAATCACACGGTACCCCGCGATTTCAAAAAAAATACAGGCAATCACTGGAATTCCCCAAGTGCCTCAATCCACCCAGATGTGTATTTAAGTTGCCACCTTATGTTAACCATTAATTAAAAATCTCACATCTGTCATGAATGCTCTAAAACCCAAACCACGTCTACGAGCATAGCATAGCAATATAAGCAACGTAGAAGTAACTCCCAGGGTTTGATAATAAACAGGTGAATAGGTACTACCTCATCTACTTCCCACCCACAATTTAAATCATATCCTAACCATGCAATTGTTTGAGGATTGATCTAATGCAGTAAAATTGGGTATGAAAGAGGTATGATCAAAGTGTTACTTGCCTTGCGGATGATCCGCGAAACCTAGAGACTCGTAGTAGCACGCTTCGCACTCCGGGTACTATATCGCAAACAAACCAGCATATAATAAGCAATCAAGCAAGGGCACAGGTAAAACTCAAATAAGAGATCTAACCAGAAAGTTCAACTTAAGAACTCCGGTTTGCAAAAAGAATCAAATCAAACGAAGCAACAAAACTCAAACAGCAAAAGAAACAAGCTTCGTTTACTAATCTGGAATAAAGTCAAATTTTACAGTAGCAAAATCTTGTTTAAGTTGGTTAAACGGAAAGAGGGTTTTGAGACGAAACTCTAGGCGCTTGAATCGCCTGATTTCGATAAACAAGCGAAAAGTTATACTAGAACGAAAATCGGATCAGAAATCGCGATCGAAAATAATCGCGGAAAATCCAAGAAAAAGGAAAAATGACGAACAGGCTAACGAACGAACGTTCGCTGCCAGCGGCTAAACGGTGAAAACCGTTCGTTAAAACGAACTAACGAACGGGCGTTCGCTAAATAACTAAACCAAAAAAATAAACCGAACAATATCTAAAAAACGGATCTAGGTTTAGAAAATAACCGCCGGTTCTCTCGCGAAGACCGAGGCGGCGGCGGCTACCTCCGGTGGGTCGACGAACGTCGGCGGGCTCCGGCGGCGGCAGCGGCGGGCGGCGGGGCGCG
>NC_057805.1:105874541-105890451 GCF_018294505.1 Triticum aestivum | reverse complement strand
GGCGCGGCGCGGGTAAGGGTTTGGGGCGCGGGTGCAGCTGGGCTGGGCCTCGGGCGGCTCGGGGCGGCGGCTTATAAAGCCCCCTCGGGCGGAGTCCCGCTCGGGTACGGCCCGGAGTCGGTTTGACTTTTTTTAGAAATAATTCCGACGTGCAGGAAAAGAAAGAAAAGAAATACTAAACAGACTCCAAAAATCCCTAAATATATTTTCCCCGTCCTCTAAAAATAGGGCGGACAAGGTGAACATTTATTTGGGCCTAAAATACAATTTTGAAAAACGCATATTTTTTCTAATTAAAATAAAATAGCGATAAAATTCCAAATAAAAAACTTATTTGATTTTAATATTAAATCTCCGATATTTCTTTATTTTGAGGAAGTCATTTGATCCTCTCTCTTTTATTTTTATAAAAGAAATGTTCGAAGAGAAAATAATAAAAATCAAACGATCATCTTTTCAAAATTCGAGAAAAAATTCGAATATGAAAATAATGAAATCCCCAACTCTCTCTGCGGGTCCTTGAGTTGCGTAGAATTTCTAGGATCAACCAAAATGCAATAAATATGATATGCAATGATGATCTAATGTATAACATTCCAAATTGAAAATTTGAGATGTTACAAAAACGGCGCCAGAAATAGCTTGTTGTTGGGAGATTAATATGATGGAAGATAGACCTGGGGGCCATAGGTTTCACTAGTGGCTTCTCTTGAGAGCATAATTATTACGGTAGGTAAACAAATTACTGTTGAGCAATTGACAGAATTGAGCATAGTTATGAGAATATATCTAGGTATGATCATGTATATAGGCATCACGTCCGAGACAAGTAGACCGACTCCTGCCTGCATCTACTACTATTACTCCACACATCGACAGCTATCCAGCATGCATCTAGAGTATTAAGTTCATAAGAACAGAGTAACGCTTTAAGTAAGATGACATGATGTAGAGGGATAAACTCATGCAATATGATATAAACCCCATCTTGTTATCCTCGATGGCAAGAATACAATACATGCCTTGCTGCCCCTACTGTCACTGGTAAAGGACACCGCAACATTGAACCCAAAGCTAAGCACTTCTCCCATTGCAAGAAAGATCAATCTAGTAGGCCAAACCAAACTGATAATTCGAAGAGACTTGCAAAGATAACCAATCGTACATAAAAGAATTCAGAGAAGATTCTAATATTGTTCATAGATAAACTTGATCATAAACCCACAATTCATCGGTCCCAACAAGCACACCGCAAAAGAAGATTACATCGAATAGCTCTCCACAGGAGAGGGGAGAACATTGTATTGAGATCCAAAAGAGAGAAGAAGCAATCTAGCTAATAACTATGGACCCGAAGGTCTGAGGTAAACTACTCACACATCATCGGAGAGGCTATGGTGTTGATGTAGAAGCCCTCCGTGATCGATGCCCCCTCCGGCGGAGCTCCAGAAAAGGCCCCAACATGGGATCTCACGGGTACAGAAGGTTGTGGCGGTGGACTTACGTTTTTGGCTCCGTATCTGGTAGTTTGGGGGTACGTAGGTATATTTAGGAGGAAGAAGTACGTCGGTGGAGCAACATGGGGCCCACGAGGGTGGAGGGCGCGCCTAGGGGGTAGGCGCGCCCCCCTACCTCGTGCCTTCCTGGTTGATGTCTTGACGTTGGGTCCAAGTCCTCTGGATCACGTTCGTTCCGAAAATCACGTTCCCGAAGGTTTCATTCCGTTTGGACTCCGTTTGATATTCCTTTTCTGCGAAACTCTGAAATAGGCAAAAAACAGCAATTCTGGGCTGGGCCTCCGGTTAATAGGTTAGTCCCAAAAATAATATAAAAGTGTATAATAAAGCCCATTAATGTCCAAAACAGAATATACTATAGCATGGAACAATCAAAAAGTTTGGATACTTTGGAGACGTATCAAGCATCCCCAAGCTTAATTCCTACTCGTCCTCGAGTAGGTAAATGATAAAATCAGAATTTTTGATGTGGAATGCTACTTGGCATAATTTCAATGTAATTCTTTTAATTGTGTTATGAATATTCAGATCCGAAAGATTCAAGAAAAAAGTTTAATATTGACATAAAAATAATAATACTTCAAGCATACTAACTAAGAAATTATTTCTTCTCAAAATAACATGGCCAAAGAAAGTTATCCCTACAAAATCATATAGTCTGGCTATGCTCTATCTTCACCACACAAAGTATTTAAATCATGCACAACCCTGATGACAAGCCAAGTAATTGTTTCATACTTTTGATGTTCTCAAACTTTTTCAATCTTCACGCAATACATGAGCGTGAGCCATGGACATAGCACTATATGTGGAATAGAATGGTGGTTGTGGACAAGACAAAAAGGAGAAGATAGTCTCACATCAACTAGGCGTATCAACGGGCTATGGAGATCCCATTAATAGATATCAATGTGAGTGAGTAGGGATTGCCATGCAACGGATGCACTATAGCTATAAGTATATGCAAGCTCAACAAAAGAAACTAAGTGGGTGTGCATCCAACTCGCTTGCTCACGAAGACCTAGGGCATTTTGAGGAAGCCCATCATTGGAATATACAAGCCAAGTTCTATAATGAAAATTTCCCACTAGTATATGAAAGTGATATCATAGGAGAGTCTCTATCATGAAGATCATGGTGCTACTTTGAAGCACAAGTGTGGTAAAAGGATAGTAACATTGTCCCTTCTCTCTTTTTCTCTCATTTTTTATTTTTATTTGGGCCTTTTCTTTTTTTATGGCCTCTTTTTTTTCTTTTTTATTTAGTCCGGAGTCTCATCCCGACTTGTGGGGGAATCATAGTCTCCATCATCCTTTCCTCACTTGGGACAATGCTCTAAAAATGATGATCATCACACTTTTATTTACTTACAACTCAACCATTACAACTCAATACTTAGAACAAAATATGACTCTATGTGAATGCCTCCGGCAGTATACCGGGATATGCAATAAATCAAGAGTGACATGTATGAAACAATTATGAATGGTGGCTTTGCCACAAATACGATGTCAACTACATGATCATGCAAAGCAATATGACAATGATGGAGCGTGTCATAGTAAACGGAACGGTGGAAAGTTGCATGGCAATATATCTCGGAATGGCTATGGAAATGCCATGATAGGTAGGTATGGTGGCTGTTTTGAGGAAGATATATGGTGGGTGTATGATATGGCGAAAAGTGTGTGGTATTAGAGATGCTAGCAATGGTGGAAGGAAGAAAAGTGCGTATAATCCATGGACTCAACAGTAGTCATAAGGAACTCATATACTTATTGCAAAAATCTACAAGTTATCAAAGCAAAGTATTACACGCATGCTCCTAGGGGGATAGATTGGTAGGAAAAGACCATCGCTCGTCCCCGACCGCCACTCATAAGGAAGACAATCAATAAATAAATCATGCTCCGACTTCATCACATAACGGTTCACCATACGTGCATGCTACGGGAATCACAAAATTTAACATAAGTATTTCTCAAATTCACAACTACTCAACTAGCATGACTCTAATATCATCATCTCCATATCTCAAAACAATTATCAAGCATCTAACTTCTCATAGTATTCAACACACTCATAAGATTTTTTTACTAATCTTGAATGCCTATCATAATTAAAGCAAATTACCATGCTGTTTTGTAGAACTCTCAAAATAATATAAGTGAAGTATGAGAGAACAATAGTTTCTATAAAACAAATCCACCACCGTGCTCTAAAAGATATAAGTGAAGCACTAGAGCAAAAACTATATAACTCAAAAGATATAAGTGAAGCACATAGAGTATTCTAACAATTTCCGAATCATGTGTCTCTCTCTCAAAAGGTGTGTACAGCAAGGATGATTGTGGCAAACTAACAAACAAAGACTCAAATAATACAAGACGCTCCAAGCAAAACACATATCATGTGCTGAATAAAAATATAGCTCCAAGTAAAGTTACCGATGGAAGTAGATGAAAGAGGGGATGCCTTCCGGGGCATCCCCAAGCTTTGGCTTTTTGGTGTCCTTAGACTATCTTGGGGTGCCATGGGCATCCCCAAGCTTAGGCTCTTGCCACTCCTTGTTCCATAATCCATCAAATCTTTTACCCAAAACATGAAAACTTCACAACACAAAACTCAGCAGAAAATCTCGTGAGCTCCGTTAGCGAAAGAAAAGAAAACACCACTTCAAGGTACTGTAATGAACTCATTATTTATTTATATTGGTGTTAAACCTACTGTATTCCAACTTCTGTATGGTTTATAAACTATTTTACTAGCCATAGATTCATCAAAATAAGCAAACAACACACGAAAAACAGAATTTGTCAACAACAGAACAGTCTGTAGTAATCTGTAACTAACGCAAACTTCTGGAACTCCAAAAATTCAGCCAAAATAGGACGACCTAGACAATTTGTTTATTGATCAGAAGGAATTGGAATCAATATTTTATCACGTTCTGGTGATTTTTAACAATTATTTTCGTGAACAGAAAGTTTCTGGAATTTTCAGCAAGATCAAATAACTATCATCCAAGAAGATCCTATAGGTTAAACTTGGCACAAACACTAATTAAAACATAAAAACACATCTAACCAGAGGCTAGATCAAATATTTATTCCTAAACAGAAGCAAAAAGCAAAAAACTAAAAATAAAATTGGGTTGCCTCCCAATGAGCGCTATCGTTTAACGCCCCTGGCTAGGCATAATAGCAAGGATAGATCTAGGTATCGCCATAATAATAGGATAGATCATTAAAACTCATTTCATGTTCTCTACGTTCAGCAGCAAGTTTTCTTTGAGGCAAGCAAAAGTAATCAAAAGGGCTAAATTTAATGGGACAAAAGTCCCCAAGATCAACTTTAGGAGGTATAGGTTCCTCCTTCGGCCCTTCGTATTGCACAACCAATTCATCATTATAAGCATTATTTTGATAGAACTTTGTGAGCCTATACTCGAGAGAATATCCTAGCTCATTATTTCGGATAGCAAAATCATCATTAAGTTTAGAAATTCTATCAACTAGAACATTGGTAGGAACCTTTTTTCTAAGGTTCTCATTAAAAGCAACATAGTCTAGAGATTGAAAACGCATTATTTCCTCTTGATCGAATAAGATAGTTTCTATGGGAGGACGGCCAGCGTCTACCCTATAATGCGCAAAGATTTATTTGGCCTCTTTTATTATAAATCTGAACTCATAAGCCAAAAAGATAGTAGCGGCACGCTTAACAGAAGAATGCTCAATATTAGAAAATTCTAGGAAAATCCTTTGTATGCAAGGGTGCATGTGCATAAATTGCCTTTCAAGTTCAACTATAAGCATGGCAATAGCGTCCGCAAGACTACTAGTTCTATGAAGAATAGAACTGCCCATAGAAGGCAAAGCACCGGCACAAGTAAAGAAATCTTGAATAACCCCTTTTCCAATAATGTTACCAATACCAATTCGGAATTTTTTTTGTATGCAAGATAGGGGGTTCTTCAGCGAGAGCATCAGAATTTTCCATATTATTACTATTGTCCATATCGACAATAGTTTCCCCAATTTCAGACATAACGGCAGAAAGTGCGAGGAGCAAAAAGAAAGAGGGAGGCAAACGGAGAAGAGAGGGCGAATAAAACGGCAAGGGTGAAGTGGGGGAGAGGAAAACGAGAGGCAAATGGCAAATAATGTAATGCGGGAGATAAGGGTTTGTGATGGGTACTTGGTATGTTGACTTTTGCGTAGACTCCCTGGCAACGGCGCCAGAAATCCTTCTTGCTACCTCTTGAGCACTGCGTTGGTTTTCCCTTGAAGAGGAAAGGGTGATGCAGTAAAGTAGCGTAAGTATTTCCCTCAGTTTTTGAGAACCAAGGTATCAATCCAGTAGGAGGCCACGCACGAGTCCCTCGCACCTACACAAACAAATAAATCCTCGCAACCAACGCAATAAAGGGGTTGTCAATCCCTTCACGGTCACTAACGAGAGTGAGATATGATAGATATGATAAGATAATATTTTTGGTATTTTTATGATAAAGATGTAAAGTAAAGAAAGCAAAATAAAAACGGCGCCAGAAATAGCTTGTTGTTGGGAGATTAATATGATGGAAGATAGACCCGGGGGCCATAGGTTTCACTAGTGGCTTCTCTCGAGAGCATAAGTATTACGGTGGGTAAACAAATTACTTTTGAGCAATTGACAGAATTGAGCATAGTTATGAGAATATCTAGGTATGATACTGTCACTGGTAAAGGACAACGCAAGATTGAACCCAAATCTAAGCACTTCTCCTATTGCAAGAAAGATCAGTCTAGTAGGCCAAACCAAACTGATAATTCGAAGAGACTTGCAAAGATAACCAATCATACATAAAAGAATTCAGAGAAGATTCAAATATTGTTCATATATAAATTTGATCATAAACCCACAATTCATCAGTCTCAACAAACACACCACAAAAGATTACATCGAATAGATCTCCACAAGAGAGGGGGAGAACATTGTATTGAGATCCAAAAAGAGAGAAGAAGTCATCTAGCTAATAACTATGGACCCGAAGGTCTGAGGTAAACTACTCACACATCATCGGAGAGGCTATGGTGTTGATGTAGAAGCCCTCCGTGATCGATGCCCCCTCCGGTGGAGCTCCGGAAAAGGCCCCAACATGGGATCTCACGGGTACAGAAGGTTGCGGCGGTGGAATTAGGTTTTTGGCTCTGTATCTGGTAGTTTGGGGGTATGTACGTATATATAGGAGGAAGAAGTACGTCGGTGGAGCAACATGGGGCCCACGAGGGTGGGGGCGCGCCCAGGGGGGTAGGCGCTCCCCCTACCTCGTGCCTTCCTGGTTGATGTCTTGACGTAGGGTCCAAGTCCTCTGGATCACGTTCGTTCCAAAAATCACGTTCCCGAAGGTTTCATTCCGTTTGGACTCCTTTTGATATTCTTTTTCTGTGAAACTCTGAAATAGGCAAAAAACAGCAATTCTGGGCTGAGCCTCCAGTTAATAGGTTAGTCCCAAAAATAATATAGAAGTGTATAATAAAGCCCATTAATGTCTAAAACAGAATATAATATAGCATGGAACAATCAAAAATTATAGATACGTTGGAGACGTATCAGTCTTGTTGCACCAGAATGGAAACCTTTGGCTGATTCCTCGGGACTCCATGCCTGCGCTTGCCTCCTTAGCACCAAAGAGGAAACTGGTACACTGCGCCCGCCTGGCCTTGGTCGTCATGGCTCACGTCATCTGAACCTCGCGAGGTGAGGCTTGCATAGAAATCTCTGCTCCTTGGGAGCCAGCCTAGGGAGGCCGCCCCTATGGAGGTCTTGGTGTCGTACCAGGCCATCAATGCAGCCACACCGTGGGCCACGGGCAGGCAAGTCTGGGTACCCCCGTTCCCAGAACGCCGACAGTAGCCCCGGGGGCCAAGGCGCGCTCGAACTTGGCTAAAGGGAAAGTGCGGAGCACCATGGGCCCCAACCGCCTGCGGCCTCGGTCGACACGTGGTGATGGATGGGACGTGGGAATCTCTGCTTCCCCACGCTGCCTCGGCAACTGCTCCTCACTGACAAAAAGGCTGGTGCCTGCTGTGAAGCCTTCATTACCCTTCCTTCATCTTGCTCCAGATCCCCTTCTCCTTCTGCCCGGAAAAACTGCAGATCCGCCAAATCTCTTCCCCAAGTCCGAAACCGATGGCAACCTTGGGCAGCACCTTCTACCCCTTCTTCCTACACAGTGTCTTCTCGGGGCTGGTTCCCCCTTTCTCCAGTTTCTTCTATGCCATCCTTCGCCATTACAAGCTCCACACCCTTCATCTTCACCCCAACTCCATCCTCCTCCAGTCAATCTTTGCCTTTTACTGCGAGGCGTTTGTGGGGGTGATGCCCTCCGTGGCGCTGCTCCGCCACTTCTTCTACCTTCGAGTCAATGGCAGCCAGTGCTCGGGGTGCGCCAACTTCATCGCGGCCAACGGCAGCAAGGCGATTTCACGGGCCGGGATGAAGATGGAGGACTTCTGGACCAAGTGGATCTTCATGGATGCCAAGCGCTCCTACCCTTGGCTGGAGCTACCGACCAGGCTGTCGATGCCCCACGAAGGATGGTCTCACGAGAAGCTCACCGATCCCCGGGCAGAGCAGTTGATAGAGAAGATGGTGGCCGATCTAAAGCCGGACGACCCGAAGGTGGAGAAGCTGACGGGAGCTATGATCGTCAAGGAGTTCCTAACGCAGTGCGTGGCTCCACTCCAAGCACGCTCGCGCCCCCTGTGGGGGCTCAAGGGTGCGAAAGGCGAACTCTGGCTGCGCCCGGAGAACTTGTCCGACGAGGAGCTGAACAAGGCCGTGCGCACCTTGCTCGGGAAGGACCAGGGTTGCCCCCCAGACAACCATCTTCCGTTGTACTGTCGCCTCGACGGGGAGAAGATCGTCGACGCCATGCCTATCTTTGACGAGCGCGGGCTCGTGCCTTTGGAGCCTTCCTGGCCCCCGGGCTCCCCGGTGACGGTGTCCTCTGACAAGTCCGACAAGGAGGAGAGGGAAGACTCTGAGGTGACCTGGTAAGGTGCGGGGGAGACCTCTCCCCCATGCCAGCCCGATCTCCTCCGCGTCCTTTCCGACGACGACGCCGGCGAGCACCCGGTTAGGGAGTCTCCGTGCTCCGCCGGGGTCACCACGAGGTCCAGGGCACCCCTCCAAAGAAGCTGAAGCTAGGGGTCCCAAAGAAGGGCAGGTCGGTGCTACTTTCCCGAGGCAACGCTTCTGCCTTGTCGCCAGCCGCCACCATTCCAGAGCTGGCCGTGCGCCCGTTTGCCCCTGAGGGCACGACAGCTCCCATGCCCACGAAGCCTGCGGGTCTCGCGCTCCTGAAGAGGACGAGGGATTACGTCGCCACGAACTAGTAAGCGTGCCATCTTGTATTTGCTTCCTGCTCTTGTCGTAGTGTCTTGACGTTTGCCTCCTTTGTAGCCAAGGCAAGCCGGTGGCGAAGAAGATGAAGGAGGGGGCCAGGACCACCGATGCCAAGCAGCTTGCCGTGACCGCGCCACCTCTGGCGCAGAAGGATGGAGCCGGCCCGCGCGCTCCCACGGCTGGGACCTCCTCCCGAGGTTCAGAGGCCCATCCTTAGGAGGAGGCCATCTCTGCGGCTAGGCCGGCTCCGGAGGCGCCCGCCCTCAGATCGACTGCTGAGGTTACGAAGGCTCCGGAGCCCCGGGCCCTCTCTGTCGCTGCTGCCTCAACGGTCCTGGCGTTGGCGCCCTCTCCTCCCCCGTCTATCACGTTGTTGGGCCGTGGTTCTTCCGCCGGGCCTGACGTCCTGGAGGAGGCCCTCTCCGCGCTGGGTCAGCTTCGGGGCGACCTTCAGGGACCTGACCGACACAGGGCATCGGGGCACCTAGAGCTGATCTCGGGATGGCTCCGGCCCGAGGCGTCCGTGAGGGCGGCCTAGGGCCAGGCCGTGGCGGCCTCAGAGGAGGGCAAGGAGGTAGCCGGCCTAGTCGCGGCCGCCCGTGACGCGGCGGTGAAGGACGCCAAGGCCGCCGAGGAGCGCTGCCAAGCGGCGGAGGCCGAGCTGAAGAGCCTTTGTGACAAGCAGGCCGCCGAGGCCCGTCAGCTCGAGGTGCGGGACGAGGAGCTAAAGGCCCCAGAAGTTGCAGTCGCTGATCGCGAGACCGAGCTGGAGCAAGCAGCCCAGAAGTAGGCCACGGAGTGCGGCCGCCTGGAGAAGTTGAAGTAGGAGGTGAAGGCGAAGAAGACCCAGCTAGAAGCCAGGGCAAAACTTCTTGCCGAGGGGCGTGCCACCTTCGACTCCCTCGAGCAGAGGTCCCGCAAGGCACTGCGGGATCTCTACGGGAGGGGGTTGAAGGAGCCGCCAGTGACTTCAGAGGAAGGCCCACCGAGCTGCTCCCCCAGCTTGTCATGACGCTCGAGGGTGTTGTCGATGGGGTCGGCCCCATGGTGGAAGGAGAAGCCCGCGCGCTCTCCACCTCGGCTGTAACGCGTGTCTTCAGCAACCTCCGTCTTCGCGAACCCAACTTCGACTTTGGTGCCTTGCTTGAGCAGGTGGACCCGGAGCCGCTGTGGAAGCCGTGAAGGACCAGGTGGAAGCCCTGCTGTGGAAGTTCCTCGCCGTCGACCCCGCGAGCATGGCTGATGGCGCCGCCAACCCCCCGACCACGACTGGCGGCACGGGCGACGACGACGTTGTCGACGACAGGGCTCCCCTCGCGGGCGATGGTGGTACCCAAGGCTGAAGAAGAGGCTCGATGGTTGCGCACCCCTCGGTTTAACTCCTATAACATGTATCGTGCCTCGTGGAGGCGTAAAAACTTGTGCTTGGTACTTTTAAGAGATAGTATGTTTTGTAATAATTTGTTAGGATTCTGCGATTTCCTTCCCTTTTGCTTTAATATTCTGCGTCAGCAGGGCCCGGCCCCGCACATACCTCAGCTGCCGTTGGGTCATCCAGATCACCAGGACGAGACCAAGGGGTGAGGGGCTACGTGGCCAGTTAGGCTCCTGAGTCGCGATGCTCAGGAGTCCCCCTTGACGTGCAAACAACCCTCGGAAAGGAGATGCGAGAGTAGGCCTTAGCATTCTGCGTCGGCAGGGCCCGGCCCCGTGCATACCTCAGCTGCCATTGGGTCGTCCAGATCACCAGGACGAGACCACAGGGTGTGGGGCTACATGACGAGTTAGGCTCCTGAGTCGCGATGATCAGGAGTCCCCCTGACGTACGAACAGACATCCGTACCTTTCCTCATCGAGGTCCCACTCGGGAAGGGAGCGGGAAGACCAGGTCCGAGGGACCTGGCAGGGTGGCGTATGCTAGGCGTGACCTGAGCATAGCCCCTCGTGCCCAGCCCCCTCGTGCGACTCTCCCAAAGGGAAAGCATTGCGGTGAGGCTGAACACTGAGCCTGGGGCTCCCTGAGGTTATTGCGGCCATGGGGCCGCCCTCAGTTGTTTATCACCAGCGCGGAGCATGGTGCTTCCGCACTTGCACGGGCATAGCCGCTCCTCGACCGTGTCGACTGCCAGCGCAGAGGATGGTGCTTCCACTGGTGCGTGGGTGGGGGCTCCCTCTGAGTGGAGCCCCCGGGGCGTGTACAGCCCTGCCCTGCCACGTGGCTTGCATGGCAGGGCTAGAGGAGGTGTGTCTGGGCACTCGTGAGCCAGTGCGGGACTCACGAGGCCCTACCTCAAGGCAGGTAGCGCCTGAATTCGATTCGGAAACTTGTGATGGCCCTGCAAGATGGTTAGGTGACCTGCGCCGAATGAATCTCCTGAGGTTATCACATGAGAAGGCCAAACACCAACGACCCCAAGAGGTGATGTGAATGGGGCCAACTTGCCAGACAGAGCTCAGTCACTGGGTTCATCAACGCTGCAGGGATGGACCCGAGCACAGACGCCATGCCCAGTCTTCTCGTGCTAAAGACCTGAAGAAAGAAAACTAGCGCGCGGCTCCTATCACTACAAAAAATACACTTCCGTGATGATACGTGTTTGTCACAGTAGGTCGCGTTTTTTGTCATGCATGTACATCCATGACAAATTTATGGCAGAATCAAGATAGTCATACCTGCGCTGTCGTAGAAGTGTTCCATGACATTATAAAAATTATCATCGCGGAAGTGTCCACTTCCATGATGATAAATCGCGCGTCACAGAAGTGCTTTCGTCAAGGGTGACCGACACGTGGCATCCACCGTAACGGAACGCCGTTAAGCTATCGAGTCGGGTTTTGGATCCGATAACCCGTTAACAGCCCCGACCAATGGGGATTTTCCACGTGTAAAATCATCATTGGCTGGAGGAAACACGTGTCGGCTCATCGTTGGGACAGATGTCATCCATTCATTGGACAGAAGGCGCCTATGATACGTCGACACGTGGCATGACCCAACAGAGGCCCATTCCTGTGAACAGGCCGGCCCGTTTGACTTGGTCAAAAGATGGCGGGTCGGCCCATGGAAAGCCTGTTAACGGCCTGTTCGCATATAGCCCATTTACAGCCCGCTAACCCAAGGCCCGTTACGCCCTATCCGAATTAGGCCCAATAGCGTCATCTGGGCCATCCAATATGATTCCAGCCCGTTTTCACTTCTGGCCCATGTATGGCCCATGACATCTTTCGGCCCCTATGAGGCCCTATGTAACTCTTGGCCTATTAACTGCTCGTGGTGAAACTGGCCCGTAATGAACAGTGTATCACTTTACACCCATTAACGGCCCGTGGTGAAACTGGCCCATAATGAACAGTGTATCACTTTATACCCATTAACGGCACGTTATTCTGTTGGGCCGTTTCCAGCCCATGTTATCTTTCGGCCTTCTCAGAGCCCATTTATTCTTGGGCTCATTTCCAGCATTCGTTTACTTACGGCCCGTTACTGTCATTTTCTGCTTGTGGGCCAAATTCAGCCCGTGGTTACAGTCGGCCCGTTTGTGGTCCGTTAATACTTTGGGCCATTTTCATAGCGTCATCAAATACGGCCTATTAACGATGGCCCGTTATGGTCGGCCCATGAACGGACGATTCCAACTCTAGCCCGTTTATGGCCATAATGCGGCCTATTATTGGCCCATGTTTGGCCAATCGATCATACGGCCCGTATAAGGCCCATTGATGATACGACCCGTAGAAGGCCCATTGTTTCTACGGCCCGTAGAAGGCCTACTGTTTCTATGGCCCGTAGAAGGCCCACTGTTTCTACGGCCCGTAGGAGGCCCAGTGTCACTACAGTAAATATTAGCCCATGGTTATTGTGGCCTAGTTTTAAAAAATAGGTTATTGCAGCCACTAGCAAACCACGGAAAAAGAACTGCACTGACTACAAGCAAACAAATAAACAAGACAACAAGGAAATAAATAAGCAAGCAACTTATGCTAGGCTATCACGGCTATTACACATATTACATCCACTGGGCATCAAAGTTCGCCACCAGTGATCATAAAGCGCAACGAAGAAGCAGATTACAAAAACTGGGCACCATTGCAGCGTAACAAAATAATACTGAACCGAGACCACTTCCAAGATAGTTCAAGAAAGGTTAGCCTTGCGGGGGAACTGCTGCGCAAGCTGCTGAGCAAGGCTGTGAGACCGGCCTAGCATGTCGGTCATAGCTTCCAGGTGTAGCTGTTTAGCGATGAGGTTCTCATTGGTGTTCTCCGCAATCTTTCTTAGAGATAGGACTTCAAGTCGAAGTTGAGTTGCAGAATGCCTTTCTGCTAGAACTTGGTGAAGAAGTCGAACTGATTCAGACAACGAATTCTGTGAGCTTGTCTGACTGTTAGTCTCAAGTAACTTGAACACTGCATCAAGACAAGACTTTGGGGTTGTCTCGCTATCTTCAAGATGTTTTTCCTTCTTTGCTGCAATATATGTTGGGTTTGTCTCACAGCCTTCAGCAGACTTGTGCATCCCAGCTGGCATATCACCCTGAAACAAAGCACAGAGATGACAGGTTTTGCACGTGTATAAACAAAGATGATAACTGTTCTGTCAATTCTATCCAATTTCAAATTAGAAAATAAAGAGTAAGTTCAAAATATCAATAGCATAATTTGGCATTGTTCATAATGCGGGGAGCTTCACCACACTACTGGATCACCATGTCAACATAACAAGCATAGATGAAGGGCAAAGAAAATCATTGTATCTATTTTCATGCTTTTCCATGGCTCTAAAGCTAATATCCTGTTTATTGACCACGTTGCTTTCAGCTTTGGTTGTTAAATGCCCCTGCTGGTTTCAGTTAAGGTTGTTAAGTACTCCTGCTGCTTTTACAGTCTGTCGTGTTTCTTCAGTCCTGTCTTCCTCCAGCCGCTAAAATCAAACCAGCGCCGGCGGGGCCGCCTGCTTCTGCCTCCCGCGGCTGGCTGCGCCTCAGCGCACGCATCGCCGCCCCACCGTCTCCTAAATCGTTAACGCGGTGACCTCCGCGCTTTGGTGCGCTCGCCGCGGCGCCGCCCTCTCGCGTTGTCAACATGGTCAACAAACAACAGGAATCAGCAGAAGTACGTGGAGAGGATGACAGTAGGGGCCCACCACGTCAGCGTATGGAAAAATAAAATGCTTCCTCCTAGTGTTTTCCTGACATCTGGGACCCACGACATTGTGAGCGTATATACTCAATAGACAAGAGAACAGCACAAGATCGGCTGACACCTGGGACGTAGCTACTCGAGCAGTATTTTTTTGTTTGGTATTGTTGAGACGGAGCAGGGTTTGAACTGGGCTATGGCCCGTCTAGCCCAGGCTTATATTTTATGTTCACCATGTGACCAACCCAGCTATTTTTTCTTTGTGAAAATGAGCCCAGTTTATTTTCTGAAGAATACCCAATCCAGGCCTACATATTTTTCTACGCCCTGATGGGCTGCAACTCTTTCAAGACGCCTGCAAATCTTGAAAGTAATATGAAATGGGTTGTAAATATAAAAACAGATGGCAAATTGGCAATTACTTTATAATTTCTGAATTTTTTCACATTTTCAGATTCCTATTTCACCGGGCATTAACCTAATTTAAATATATCTTCAAAGTACTTTAAATCTGGCTCGACATTTCGGTATTAAAAATAGTTTGGAACCGACAGAAATATGCAAAATTGGCCCTGGCCAACCAAAAAAACGACTGCAATAAATTGTATAAGAAGTTGCCATGAGCTATATATAAATTGTTAAAAAAAGAGGGAGTGGTCTGACTTGTGGGCCTGTTTAGTTGACGCGTATGCAAGATTTTTTTTAGTTATTATATACGTCAAGAAACGATTCTAGCAGACGTAACCGTTGGATGTCAATCCAACGGCCGTCGTGTTTCTTCAATCTCTGATCTTCTTGCTCCAGCCGCCAAAGCAGCGCCGGCGGGACCGCCTACTCCCACCTCCCGTGGCCGGCTGTGCTGCCGCGCAGGCCTCAGCACCCTCTACTACTCCCACCGTGTCACGACCGATTTTCAATAAAATAATTATTGAGAGACCAATCCCTTTTACGGACCAGTAAGGAAGAATTCCTTCTCACTGGTAGACAATATCTTGGTCACAGAAGAAAAATACCAGGAGTACTGAATCTAATACAAGGTTGAGCGGAGGCTGCCCAACAATTTATTACATGCACGCCGATAAAACAAGACGGCGGATAGGGTGGCATACTACTAACTCACGATAAGAACGGTGGTGGAAATATCACCACGAAGCGAGTGATATGACTCCTGAAGACTACAGCTCATCGAGCGTCGGAGTGAGGCTCGAGGAGACTTATTGCGGGTGGCGAAAGCGTATATAATACAAGTGACCAATATCCGGGATCGCGCAGGACTGACTGGGACTCCTTTAGGCGTCGGACGCGCTATCAAACTCTTCATCCAAGAGATTGCCTTCGTCAACATCTGGCCAAATCAACAAGCAGGGTGAGTACTATGAAAGTACACGCAAGACAGTTCGGACATAAGATATAACAAATGTAAACATGAAGCATATGAACAATTTATCCAGTGCATTCAGACATAGAGATAATAAATACTGGGTGCCAAGCGAGTTCTGAATGACTCCTCGAGCGGAAACTGCAGAATAGTAGTACTGGTGCCAAACGAGGGTCTGAATGACTCCTCGAGCGGAAACTGCAAGAATAATAATACGGGTGCCAAACGAGTGTCTGAATGACTCCTCGAGAGGAAACTGCGAGAACAATAATGCTGGTGCCAAACGAGGGTCTGAATGACTCCTCGAGAGGAAACTGCGAGAATTATAATGCCACAGTCGGGCGTCGGGGCGACACCACATAAAGGGCTCATAACAAAAATAAAAGCAGTACGTGCCACAGTCGGACGTCTGAGCGACATCACATAAAGGGCTTATATTTAAAGTAGGAAACATAAGACACGCCGCAGTCGGACGTCTGAG
>NC_057805.1:105858774-105874531 GCF_018294505.1 Triticum aestivum | reverse complement strand
AGCGGAAACTGCAGAATAGTAGTACTGGTGCCAAACGAGGGTCTGAATGACTCCTCGAGCGGAAACTGCAAGAATAATAATACGGGTGCCAAACGAGTGTCTGAATGACTCCTCGAGAGGAAACTGCGAGAACAATAATGCTGGTGCCAAACGAGGGTCTGAATGACTCCTCGAGAGGAAACTGCGAGAACAATAATGCTGGTGCCAAACGAGGGTCTGAATGACTCCTCGAGAGGAAACTGCGAGAATTATAATGCCACAGTCGGGCGTCGGGGCGACACCACATAAAGGGCTCATAACAAAAATAAAAGCAGTACGTGCCACAGTCGGACGTCTGAGCGACATCACATAAAGGGCTTATATTTAAAGTAGGAAACATAAGACACGCCGCAGTCGGACGTCTGAGTGACGTCACATAAAGGGCTTATATTTAAAGTAGGAAACATAAGACACGCCGCAGTCGGACGTCTGAGCGACATCACAAAAAGGGCTTATATTACAGTCCAATAATTTAATAGCTCGGGAACATAAATTATCACAAGTACGAGACGAATAAAAATTTAGTCCATCCACAGGAATAATAATTTAAACTGGATTTACCACTTGAGCTTTTTCACCGGGGACAAGTTTCCATGCGGATAGATATGGATATACTGATTATACTACTTGATCATGGATACGATGACTTGGAAGGAATTGACTCTGCAGAGTTTGTACTTAACCACAGCCAACGGATTTCAGTAGTCACGGGGACTAGTTCCGTCTACGGTGTTTTGGAAGAAACACGCCTAACCAGTACACACCCAATTCAACCTTCCGAAGCCAGGGATCACCCTCGGCAACGTTCAAGAAAAACCTTGAGACGGGGAGGCTACAACCTCGCGTAGCATGGGATCAAATTTCTATACGCGCGCTCTAAGGGGGTGCCCCCCCTCTCGGTCCCAACCGGAAACACCCATGCCCCCTGACCGGATGACTGGCTTTAATCCTGGGCCAAGGTACCATCATCCCAGCCTCTCTGTTTGGTGTGTACACGGAAAGAGGTTACCAACTTACTAAACCGCATCCTGGCAAATGAAACATGTGGTAGCACGGAAGGGGGAAGAACGATAACGTGACTCCGTCCACGTTAACGTCGGAGAAAGTCGGATGACGCAAGGCTGGTATGCTACAACAGTACCACCTTGCTGCCCTTCATGTCACCACATGATTAGGCCATCTCTCATCAGAGATCATCGCAACTTTGGAACATGCGGGTAGTTGCCTTACAAGCAACGAGGTATTTACCAACACTCATATGCCATGCACAAACTTTCAAGCAAACATGCAAAACACTTATCATATCAAATGTTCAAACATACTTGCCTGGTTCGGAGAAGTCGGAGTCTAGTTTGGCGAAGTTCGCGGCTCCGTCACCTCTTCCGGAACCTACGGCAATCACGAAAACGGGCACTAACGTGAAAACCAATGGGTGCACAGAAACTTCTCCAAATATTTTTCAAATAAATCCCATAAAAAACTAGACAAAATTTGAAGATTGTCAGAAAAAGAATCACTCAAAAATCCCTTTTTATTAAAAAGTTATAAAGGTTTCTGTCCAGGGACTTATCTGTAATGAAACAGAAAAGTTCCAGGGTTTTAATTGAGAAAACAGAAAACGGTTCGATTGGAAATGCGCAAGCTCAAGAGAGAAAACGTATTTGCCCGAAGGCGCCAACAGAAAACGGTTCACGAAAGAATAGAATAGAGGCTGACAAGCGGGGTCCACATGTCAGGTTTGAAAAGCTCGCCGGCGCCCGAAGACTGCGGTGCACGCCGGCGTCGAACCACGACGAGTTAGGAGGATCGGAGGGTACCAAGAGCTTCAGCGTGTTCTTCGGCGTCGGTGGGTGGTGGACTCGACCAACGGGGAGCACCACGTCGATGGCGACACTATCTCCGGCGGACGGCGGCTCGGGTGAGGATGGGGAACTCCGGTGGAGGGCTGCAAACTTCGAATTGAAGCGCGGGTCAGAAGGAGGGATGCATAGTGAAGCTACTGGCAAGAGAAGGGAGGCGGAGGTGCACACACGGGGGTGAATCGAGCTGGATCCCGTCGCGGGTCGCGGCGGCCGGAGTCGAGGAAGGAGATCTCCTCGGGGCTCTTCCAGTGGCTAGGCATGCTCTAGGTGGAGTGCAGGGATGGTGGGTGCTCGAGTTGAAGCTCGGGGCCTCTATTTATAGGCGGATCGACGGGGTGGCCGTGAACGGAGAATCTCCGGCGAGCGATTACGGTGATGCAGTGGATTGGCAGGAGGTTTGAGTGGCCAGGCAGCATCAGTGGAGGTTACTGGTTTCATTCCACAGCTAAACGGAGTTGGTATTGGCGTAATGGCGTCGGTCGACGGTGAGGTGACCGCACGGGCTCGGCGGCGGCAGAGAGCGTGCTCCGCGCCTTGCGGTTCACGACAAGAGCGGCAGCGCGTTCGGGGGAGTGGAAGGCCACGAGGCGAGTTCTGGTGGTTTGGGCGGCGCTGGGTGGCGTCGTCAGCGCCGTGCATCCTGCTGGCGGCCGCAAAGCCGCCGCTGGCGTCGGTCACGGGGCGGCGCACCTTCTGCTGCTCGTCGCCGACGTCCGCAAGGTGCCAGGCGTTCGTGCGGTGCAGGAACAAGGGGGAGGGGACGAGGAGCAAGGCGACATCGGGGCACTGTCGAGATCGACAACCATCTCTGAAGAAAACGACAGTAAGCCATTGAACTGTTCTCTGAATTAATTGAACTTGACAATGACCATGCACTACAGGTGTTCGACAGAAAGATTTGGCTATGAGATAAATTTTTCTGGGGCTGTAACTTGGTGAGGTGACCACTCAATGCACCCAGAGGCTGCCTGATTTTACTTGGAATTTTTGGAGAGGGGTTTGAATGAATTTCACCAAATTTGACAAATCTGGTCCAAACTTGTAGCAAGTGTAGTTTGAAAAATTTGAACTGAAGACCAGTGGATCTTCATGGATCTTGGTTGAGGGTTCAAAGGACTAGGGAGGAGAGTTGGTTTGGGGGCAAAAATCAAAATAGAAATTAGAGTTCCTTTGTAAATCACCAATGGATAGAATAGAAGACAGAAATTTATTTGAATAAGGTTTGAATGAAAATAATCACATGGGGAGGTTCAACTTGCTGGATTAGATGCCAAACATGATCCAAAGGTGAGGGGAGGGTTAGGAGAGAGTATTTGCACCAAGGCCATGGCAAGAGGGAAATGTTGAAAGTGGCAAGGGATTATTCCAAAAGCCATAGTGCAAATTTCAAAGAGATTTTCAAAAGGCATTGTCCCAAGTGAAAAGTATTTTGTCTTGAGCCCAAATGAAAAACAAGAACCTTCAAGACCAAAGACAGATCTTGGGTGAATCCAAATAAAACTTTTGCCACAAAAAAAAGAAATATTTGAAAGGGAGAGTTCTTTTGAGGAAAAACTTAAATCACCTCCCTCAAGTCAAATAAAATCTTCTGAAAAATCCAATTAAAAACTTGGGTGTCACAACACCTACCCCCTTAGGAAAAATCTCGTCCTCGAGATTTCTGCTGATCCTCAAATAGATATGGATACTCTGCCCGGAGAAAATCTTCCCTTTCCCATGTAGCTTCATCCTTAGTGTGGTTGCTCCACTAAACTCTGAAAAGCTTTGTCGTTTTCTGACGGGTCCTCCGTTCTGACTCTTCCAATATTTTTACTGGCCTCTCTCTGTAGGTGAGATCTGGTTGCATATCAATGTTCTCATGAGGTACATGCTTATCCGGGTTACTCACACATTTCCTCAACTGTGAGACGTGGAATACGTCATGGACGTCTGACAGCTCCTTGGGTAGGTCTAGTTGGTAGGCTACCGTGCCTCTTCGTGCCTTTACACAAAATGGTCCAATAAATCTTGGGGCTAGCTTCCCCTTAATTTTGAACCGTTGCAGACCCCTCATAGGAGATACTCGGAGGTATACGGAATCACCGGGTTCAAAGCTGACCTCCCGATGCTTCTGATCATAGTAGCTCTTTTGTGGGCTCTGTGCTGTCTTGAGTCTGTCCCTGATTTGTTTAACTTTCTCCTCGGCCTCTTTAAGCATGTCTGGGCCGAAGATACGGCTGTCACCTGTTTCTGACCAATTCAGTGGGGTACGACACCTCCGTCCGTACAATGCTTCAAAAGGTGCCATTGGCAAGCTGGCTTGGTAACTGTTGTTGTAAGCGAATTCGGCATACGGCAAACTCTCTTCCCAACTGGATCCATAGGTGAGCACACAGGCTCTTAGCATATCCTCTAGGATTTGGTTTACATGTTCCGTTTGTCCATCAGTCTGAGGGTGGTACGCTGTACTGAAAGCCAGTTGCGTGCCCAGGGCTTGTTGTAGGTGATCCCAAAATTTGGAGACGAATTGGGTGCCTCGGTCTGATATTATAGTCTTTGGGACTCCATGCAAGCAAACTATACGGGAGAGATAAAGTTTGGCAAGTCTTTGTGTGGAGTAGGTAGTCTTCACGGGAATGAAATGAGCAACCTTGGTTAGTCGGTCTGTGATGACCCATATGGCGTCATTCCCACGTTGTGATCGGGGTAATCCGACAATGAAGTCCATTCCTATTTCATCCCATATCCACTCCGGTATCCTGTTTGGCTGGAGTAGCCCTGCTGGCTTTTGATGCTCGGCCTTGATGCGCTGACATGAATCGCAACAAGCGATAAATGTGGCTATATCTCTTTTCATACCGTGCCACCAAAATCTTTCCTGAAGGTCCTTGTACATTTTGGTTCCTCCAGGATGGATCGAGTATGGAGCGGTGTGGCTTTCGGTTAGGATTTGTTGCTTGAGTTCCTCAATGTTTGGTACGCAAAGTCTGTCTCCGTACCATAATGTTCCTTTACTGTCTGTGACGAACTCTGAAGCCTTACCAAGGTTCATTTTCTTCTTTATACCCTCGATGCTGGGATGCCCCTGTTGAGCCTTCTTAATTTGTTCCACCAGGGTGGGTTGTATCTCCAGATTTGATACGGTGCCCTCAGAGACTAACATCATGTTGAGCCTAGTGAACTCTTGCTGAAACTCAGGCCTCAAGTTCTACGGACCGTCATTGTCCGGGCTGGGGTTTCGACTAAGGGCATCGGCCACTACATTTGCTTTCCCTGGATGGTAGTGAATACCGACATCATAGTCCTTGACCAGTTCCAACCAGCGTCGTTGGCATAAATTTAGCTCTGGCTGTGTGAAAATATATTTGAGGCTCTTATGGTCCGTGTATATTTCACAACGATTTCCCAACAGAAAGTGCCTCCACTCCTTGAGTGCATGTATAACTGCTGCTAGCTCCAAGTCATGTGTTGGGTAATTTTCCTCATGTTTTCGCAGCTGCCGTGAGGCATATGCGACTACTTTGCCATCCGGCATGAGTACACATCCGAGACCTTTTCGGGACGCGTCACAATACACTTCAAAGCTCTTGTGTATGTCTGGCACAGTTAAGACCGGTGCAGTTTTCAGCTTCTTCTTTAGTTCTTGGAAGCTCTGGTCGCATGCTTCCGTCCATACAAATTTCTTGTCCTTCTTGAGCAACTGTGTCATAGGTTTTGCCACAGTGGAGAATCCTTCAATAAATCTTCTGTAATATCCGGCCATTCCTAGGAAACTCCGCACATCAGTAACGTTGGCGGGTGGCTTCCAGTCAAGTATGGCCTTGACCTTTTCTGGGTCTACGGCCATGCCTTCCTGGTTCAGTATATGGCCTAAGAAACCAACTTGCCTTAGCCAAAATTCACACTTGCTAAATTTGGCGTACAACTGATGTTTCCTCAATTCTCCCAAAACAATTCTGAGGTGCTCAGCATGCTCTTCTGGTGTCCTTGAGTAAACCAGAATATCGTCAATGAATACTACCACAAATTTGTCCATGAATTTCATGAACACTTTGTTCATGAAGTGGACGAAATATGCGGGGGCGTTCGTTAGTCCAAAAAGCATCACTTTAAACTTGTATAACCCATATCTGGAAGTGAATGCTGTCTTGGGGATATCTTCTGTCCGTACTTTCAATTGGTGATATCCCGATCTTAAATCAATCTTTGAGAATACCTTGGCTTGTGCGAGCTGGTCAAACAAATCATTTATCCGTGGCATCGGATATTTGTTTTTGATGGTGACCATATTGAGGGCTCGATAGTCTATACACAGTCTCAGTGTCCCATCCTTTTTGTGTACGAACAACACAGGCGAACCCCAAGGTGAGGAGCTGGCTCGAATAAATCCCTTGTCCAATAATTCTTTTATTTGTTTCTTCAACTCCACCAATTCTGAGGGTGCCATTCTATATGGCTTCTTATAGATGGGAGCGGTGCCAGGTGCTAGTTCGATGCTGAACTCTATCTCTCGGTCTGGTGGCATGCCGGGTAGTTCTTCAGGGAACACATCAGGAAACTCGCATACCACTGGAACCTTTCTCAGTTCTGCAATGTCCATTTTGTTCAGTTTTGGTTGCTGTGATCGCGGCCTTTCTTGAGCGGAAACTCTTATTGTCTTGCCGTGATGGTGGGTGAGAATCACTGTCCGATTGAAACAGTCGATGAATCCTTTGTTGGTGGTCAACCAGTCCATCCCTAAAATGACATCCAGTCCCTTACTCTCCGACACGATGAGATTCGCGTGGAATTGTAGTCTTTCGAACTCAATGACCACTCCTTGGCAGTAACCCTGAGCGATTTGCTTATTTCCGGGGGACTTGATGATTATAGACTTTTCCAAGGGAAGTATCGGAAAACCATGTTGTAAAACAAAACTCTTCGAAACGAACGAATGGGAAGCTCCAGAATCAAACAAAACCGTGGTAGGTACTGTGTTGACAGGGAACGTACCGAGCACGATGTGTGGGGCATTCTGCACCTCTTCCCTGGTCACATGGTTCGGGTGACCCTTCCTGTGGTTGTTGTTCGGGTTGAAATTGTTGCGCTTGGGGGCTGGATTGTTTCCACCATTGTTTGGCTTGGGTGCCGAGTTCTTTGGCTTTGGGCACTGTTTAGCATAATGCCCTTCTTGACCACAAGCATAGCAGGTGACCCCTGGACGGTACGTGTACTCCTTGTCCCTGGCATGAAACTGTCCGACGGGCCTTGGTTCAGTAGTCGTGGGTCTCCTTGTGTCTGTCCGTGGAACCTCAGTCCTGCTTCGGTGGTTGCGAGCAAGAGTCGTCTTGTCCCTCTTTCGCTTACGGATATCTTCCAGACTACGGCGCTCGTTCTCCAAGGTAATGGCCTTGTCCACCAGAGTCTTGAAATCTGGAAAGGTGTGTACAATCAGTTGGCATCTTAGTGCTGGTGCCAGGCCATCCAGAAATTTTTCCATCTTCTTGCTTTCTGTCATGTGCTCGTCGTAGGCATAACGAGACAACTGGGTAAACTGACCATTGTATTCTGTTACTGACATGCCTCTCTGTTTCAGGTCATCGAACTCTCTCTTCTTGATCTTTAGGATGCTCCTGGGGATGTGTGCCCCACGAAAGCCTTCCTTGAACTCTTCCCAGGTGATGTTGTGTTCACGGGGGTGCATGTGTACGAAGTTTTCCCACCATGCTGCAGCTGCTCCAGTAAGGTAGTGTGGTGCATAAAGCACCTTCTCATGATCTGAACACTGAGCAATGATCAGCTTCCTTTCAATGTCACGAAGCCAATCATCGGCTTCCAGCGGCCTATCGGTGTGAGCAAAAGTTGAGGGGCGAGTCTTCTGTAATTCGGATAACTTGGAATGTGGTTGATAGGGTTCACGGTGGTTTCCCATATTGATGACATGATTCATCATCTCTTGGTGTTGTTGCTGACTTTGCTCGAAGAGACGACATACTTGAGACAGGGCTGCTTCGCTGTCGAGTTGACTGGACTGGCCCTGAGTGAAATTGTTGCTAGTCTGTGTCCCGTAAACCTCTTCTGGCTGATTGGGCATGGAGCGAGTCCATGGGCGAGACATTTTTCCAGTCTGGGGTATTATTGTGCAAAACCCATGAGAAAACTGTGCAGCACAAGGAAAATCTTGCAAAGGCAACAAATTTAAAAGATCTCAAGGTTTTCAAGAAAACATAAGCGATCTTGCATGGAGAAGAACTGCTTAGCAACTATCTTACATGCGAAAAGCAAACACACGATACAGCACTCAGGATGCGCGTACACATCCTGACATGTTATTTAGACTAGCGTACTACTCCGGAAGGCAGCAAACACACCAATACAAACTAGCGTACAGATAAAACAGCACATCATATAAGCAGGCATAACGCGCGGCTACTCGATGCTCTCAGTCGGAGATGGTGAAGATTTCATTTCCCTTGCCGATGGCAAGACTCAGCGGTCCAGGAGAATCCACCTCCACCTCCTCTCTAGCTGGCTCCTGGCGCGTAACGCTGCGCTGCGGTGATGGTGCGGGGGCGACTGGTGGTAGAGCGGGTGCGGCAGGCGATGCGGCTCTGACTGGAGTAGGAGCGATGACTCGGTCGAACTCCTCAGTGGTAGGCAGACGGCGAGCAGTGGCCAAAACGGCTGGTGCATACGAGGCTGAAGACGAGACGAATGTCAGAGGCGGCGCCGTGTTGAGAAGCTCCTTCCTGCTGACAGGACAGCCCCGGACTAAGTCCATGCGGGCAGCCACAAGATCGTCCACGAGGTTGTCGAAAGACTCCTCCAGAGCCTTGAGATACTCCACAACCATCTCGATGGCTTCATCTCGCTCTCCCCGATGGCAGGCGAACGCATAGTGGCTGGTGTAAGGCACATGGCATGGGAGGTAGCGGTAGCGACGAGTCTTCATCGTAGGAAGGATGTCCCGAAGGCGAGCTATCGCCTCACGGGCAGCCATCTGCATGGCATGCTTCTCCGTAGGCATGGCCCTTCCCACAAAACGGAAGTGGCGAGCTGCAGAACGTCCTCCCTTGAATTGCACCACAGCTTGGTGCATAGACACGTCGTCGCTGAGCTTGTGCTGATAGAGAGTGAACTCCGGGCGAGCTGCTGGCCCGATCGCGAGCTTGGTGATGGAGACGAGGAGCTTAACAAACCCCTCGGGCACGTTCGTGAACACTCGATTCTCACAGCTGCTGCCAGCCATCTACAAAAGTAGGCAAAAATTCTGAGTAGTCATGTCATAAATTTATGATGACCAACAGAAAATAGCTACAATTGCCAAATTGCTGAAAAAGCACAAAAGACGCTAATAACCGATTAGCGATCGCACCTAGTGGCTTCCTACGGTCAGCCTGGCTCTGATACCAAGCTTGTCACGACCGGTTTTTCAATAAAATAATTATTGAGAGACCAATCCCTTTTACGGACCAGTAAGGAAGAATTCCTTCTCACTGGTAGACAATATCTTGGTCACAGAAGAAAAATACCAGGAGTACTAAATCTAATACAAGGTTGAGCGGAGGCTGCCCAACAATTTATTACGTGCACGCCGATAAAACAAGACGGTGGATAGGGTGGCATACTACTAACTCACGATAAGAACGGTGGTGGAAATATCACCGCGAAGCGAGTGATATGACTCCTGAAGACTACAGCTCATCGAGCGTCGGAGTGAGGCTCGAGGAGACTTATTGCGGGTGGCGGAAGCGTATATAATACAAGTGACCAATATCCGGGATCGCGCAGGACTGACTGGGACTCCTTTAGGCGTCGGACGCGCTATCAAACTCTTCATCCAAGAGATTGCCTTCGTCAACATCTGGCCAAATCAACAAGCCAGGTGAGTACTATGAAAGTACTCGCAAGACAGTTCGGACATAAGATATAACAAATGTAAACATGAAGCATATGAACAATTTATCCAGTGCATTCAGACATAGAGATAATAAATACTGGGTGCCAAGCGAGTGTCTGAATGATGCCTCGAGCGGAAACTGCAGAATAGTAGTACTGGTGCCAAACGAGGGTCTGAATGACTCCTCGAGCGGAAACTGCAAGAATAATAATACGGGTGCCAAACGAGTGTCTGAATGACTCCTCGAGAGGAAACTGCGAGAACAATAATGCTGGTGCCAAACGAGGGTCTGAATGACTCCTCGAGAGGAAACTGCGAGAACGATAATGCTGGTGCCAAACGAGGGTCTGAATGACTCCTCGAGAGGAAACTGCGAGAACAATAATGCTGGTGCCAAACGAGGGTCTGAATGACTCCTCGAGAGGAAACTGCGAGAATTATAATGCCACAGTCGGGCGTCGGGGCGACACCACATAAAGGGCTCATAACAAAAATAAAAGCAGTACGTGCCACAGTCGGACGTCTGAGCGACATCACATAAAGGGCTTATATTTAAAGTAGGAAACATAAGACACGCCGCAGTCGGACGTCTGAGCGACGTCACATAAAGGGCTTATATTTAAAGTAGGAAACATAAGACACGCCGCAGTCGGACGTCTGAGCGACATCACAAAAAGGGCTTATATTACAGTCCAATAATTTAATAGCTCGGGAACATAAATTATCACAAGTACGAGACGAATAAAAATTTAGTCCATCCACAGGAATAATAATTTAAACTGGATTTACCACTTGAGCTTTTTCACCGGGGACAAGTTTCCATGCGGATAGATATGGATATACTGATTATACTACTTGATCATGGATACGATGACTTGGAAGGAATTGACTCTGCAGAGTTTGTACTTAACCACAGCCAACGGATTTCAGTAGTCACGGGGACTAGTTCCGTCTACGTTGTTTTGGAAGAAACACGCCTAACCAGTACACACCCAATTCAACCTTCCGAAGCCAGGGATCACCCTCGGCAACGTTCAAGAAAAACCTTGAGACGGGGAGGCTACAACCTCGCGTAGCATGGGATCAAATTTCTATACGCGCGCTCTAAGGGGGTGCCCCTCCTCTCGGTCCCAACCGGAAACACCCATGCCCCCTGACCGGATGACTGGCTTTAATCCTGGGCCAAGGTACCATCATCCCAGCCTCTCTGTTTGGTGTGTACACGGAAAGAGGTTACCAACTTACTAAACCGCATCCTGGCAAATGAAACATGTGGTAGCACGGAAGGGGGAAGAACGATAACATGACTCCGTCCATGTTAACGTCGGAGAAAGTCGGATGACGCAAGGCTGGTATGCTACAACAGTACCACCTTGCTCCCCTTCATGTCACCACATGATTAGGCCATCTCTCATCAGAGATCATCACAACTTTGGAACATGCGGGTAGTTGCCTTACAAGCAACGAGGTATTTACCAACACTCATATGCCACGCACAAACTTTCAAGCAAACATGCAAAACAATTATCATATCAAATGTTCAAACATGCTTGCCTGGTTCGGAGAAGTCGGAGTCCAGTTCGGCGAAGTTCGCGGCTCCGTCACCTCTTCCGGAACCTACGGCAATCACGAAAACGGGCACTAACGTGAAAACCAATGGGTGCACAGAAACTTCTCCAAATATTTTTCAAATAAATCCCATAAAAAACTAGACAAAATTTGAAGATTGTCAGAAAAAGAATCACTCAAAAATCCCTTTTTATTAAAAAGTTATAAAGGTTTCTGTCCAGGGACTTATATGTAATGAAACAGAAAAGTTCCAGGGTTTTAATTGAGAAAACAGAAAACGGTTCGATTGGAAATGCGCAAGCTCAAGAGAGAAAACGTATTTGCCCGAAGGCGCCAACAGAAAACGGTTCGCGAAAGAATAGAATGGAGGCCGACAAGCGGGGTCCACATGTCAGGGTTTGAAAAGCTCGCCGGCGCCCGAAGACTGCGGTGGACGCCGGCGTCGAAGCACGGCGAGTTAGGAGGATCGGAGGGTACCAAGAGCTTCAGCGTGTTCTTCCGCGTCGGCGGGTGGTGGACTCGACCAACGGGGAGCACCACGTCGACGGCGACACTATCTCCGGTGGACGGCGGCTCGGGTGAGGATGGGGAACTCCGGTGGAGGGCTGCAAACTTCGAATTGAAGCGCGGATCAGAAGGAGGGATGCATAGTGAAGCTACTGGCAAGAGAAGGGAGGCGGAGGTGCACACACGGGGGCGAATCGAGCTGGATCCTGTGGCGGGTCGCGGTGGCCGGAGTCGAGGAAGGAGACCTCCTCGGGGCTCTTCCAGTGGCTAGGCGTGCTCTAGGTGGAGTGCAGGGATGGTGGGTGCTCGAGTTGAAGCTTGGGGCCTCTATTTATAGGCGGATCGACAGGGTGGCCGTGAACGCAGAATCTCCGGTGAGCGATTACGGCGATGCAGTGAATTGGCAGGAGGCTTGAGTGGCCAGGCAGCATCAGTGGAGGTTACTAGTGTCATTCCACAGCTAAATGGAGTTGGTCTTGGCGTAATGGCGTCGGTCCACGGTGAGGTGACCGCACGGGCTCGACGGCGGCAGAGAGCGCGCTCCGCGCCATGCGGTTCACGACGAGAGCGGCAGCGCGTTCGGGGGAGCGGAAGGCCACGCGGCGAGCTCTGGTGGTTTGGGCGGCGCTGGGTGGCGTCGTCAGCGCCGTGCCTCCCGCGGGCGGCCGCAAAGCCGCCGCTGGCGTCGGTCACGGGGCGGCGCACCTTCTGCTGCTCGTCGCCGATGTCCGCAAGGTGCCAGGCGTTCGTGCAGTGCAGGAACAAGGGGGAGGGGACGAGGAGCAAGGCGACATCGGGGCACTGTCGAGATCGACAACCATCTCTGAAGAAAACGACAGTAAGCCACTGAACTGTTCTCTGAATTAACTGAACTTGACAATGACCATGCACTGCAGGTGTTCGACAGAAATATTTGGCTATGAGATAAATTTTTCTGGGGCTGTAACTTGGTGAGGTGACCACTCAATGTACCCAGAGGCTGCCTGATTTTACTTGGAATTTTTGGAGAGGGGTTCGAATGAATTTCACCAAATTTGACAAATCTGGTCCAAACTTGCAGCAAGTGTAGTTTGAAAAATTTGAACTGAAGACCAGTGGATCTTCATGGATCTTGGTTGAGGGTTCAAAGGACTAGGGAGGAGAGTTGGTTTGGGGGCAAAAATCAAAATAGAAAGTAGAGTTCCTTTGTAAATCACCAATGGATAGAATAGAAGACAGAAATTTATTTGAATAAGGTTTGAATGAAAATAATCACATGGGGAGTTTCAACTTGCTGGATTAGATGCCAAACATGATCCAAAGGTGAGGGGAGGGTTAGGAGAGAGTATTTGCACCAAGGCCATGGCAAGAGGGAAATGTTGAAAGTGGCAAGGGATTATTCCAAAAGCCATAGTGCAAATTTCAAAGAGATTTTCAAAAGGCATTGTCCCAAGTGAAAAGTATTTTGTCTTGAGCCCAAATGAAAAACAAGAACCTTCAAGACCAAAGACAGATCTTGGGTGAATCCAAATAAAACTTTTGCCACAAAAAAAGAAATATTTGAAAGGGAGAGTTCTTTTGAGGAAAAACTTAAATCACCTCCCTCAAGTCAAATAAAATCTTTTGAAAAATCCAATTAAAAACTTGGGTGTCACACACCGCTGGCCAGGGCATCCCTCTACTCACCCACACCCCCTGTTATTCTACGGCGACGGCAGCCTCACACCGCAGCCGAACCGGTGAACCCTCGTACTCCTCTCTGCGCGGGCTTCCACTGCCGTGTCTTCCCCGGCTCCGCGTCGTCCCCTTGCTAGGCCTCACCGTCGTCCACCGCCGTGGTGCTCTCGGCGCAGCGTGGTCAATGTGGTCAACGACCGACTTCCATCGGAAGAGTACTGTACGTGGAGAGGCTGACAGCTGGGTCCACGGCAGCCGCAAGGAAGTGCCTCCTTATTACGCAGAAAATAATTATTCCTCCACCTGACAGCAGGGACCCACCGGATGGGCCACCAGTATTTCGTGAAAAAACGTTTCCCCCTGACTGCTGGGATCCACAGGACGGGCCACCGTATTTCGCGAAAAAACGTTCCCCCCGCTGTCAGCTCGGACCCACCGGAAGTGCCTCCTTATTACGCACAAAAAATGAATACCCCCTGCTAGCTGGGACCCACCTTGGTGGGAGGCTGACTTGTGGGCCTACTAAGTTGACTGGGACGGAGGCCTTTGTCAACTTTAGTCAATATATGAACGATTCTAGCTCCAGTGGCCGTGCGATGTCCATCCAACGGCCGTAGTGCTTCTTCAACCTCTGGTCTTCTTGCTCCAGCCGCCCAAAGCAGCGCCGTTCGTGCCGCCTGCTCCTGCCGCCCGTGGCCGGCTGTGATGTCGCGGAGCCTCACACCGCAGCCGAACAAGTGAACCCTCATACTCCTCTACGCGTGGGCATCCACTGCTGCGTCTTCCCCGGTCCGCATCGTCCCCTTCCTAGGCCTTGCCGTCGTCCACCGCCCTGGTGCTCTCGGCGCGGCATGGTCGACGTGGTCAAGGATTGGCTTCCATCGGACATGGACTGTACGTGGAGAGGCTGACAGCTGGGTCCACGGCCGCAGCAAGGAAGTGCCTCCTTATTACGCGCAAAATAATTATTCCTCCACCTGACAGCAGGGACCCACCGGACGGGCCACCGTATTTCGCGAAAAAACGTTTCCCCCTGACTGCTCGGACCCACCAGCTACATCTTCGCACGCAAGGAAGTGCGTCCGAAAAAAACGATTCGCCCCCTGACTGCTGGGACCCACCAGCTACATCTTCGCACGCAAGGATGTGCGTCCGGGCAAAAAAAACAAAACGATTCCCCCCTGACTGCTGGGACCCAGCAACTACACCTTCGCACGCAAGGAAGTGCGTCCGGGCAGAAAAAAAGCGATTCGCCCCCCTGACTGCTGGGACCCACCAGCTACATCTTCGCAGGCAAGGAAGTGCCTGACAGTCGGGACCCACCTGGTCGAAGCGTATGTAGCGTTGTCATTCTAGTCGCGAACGTGTATGTACATATATACTGGTCGATGTAGAGGCGCGCACGTGTCGTAGTAGAGGCGCGTACGTGTCGTAGTAGAGGCGCGCATGTAGCATGTACACGTACGTACAGCGGCCAGGGTGCAAGAAAGAAAATACGGCCACGTACGTACATACGGGCAGGGTCTCGAACGCCTACTCACGCATATGTACGGCCAGGGCTCATGTACATGGCTGGGTCGGAATGGAGAAACAGCGTCGTCGTCGTGTTCATGGTGAGGCAATGGAATGCGTCGTGTTCATGGGGAGGCAACGGAATGCGTCGTGTTCATCGGGAGGCAACGGAACGCGTGGGAGCCAACTGGCTGGGTCGGAACGTAATGCGTGGTCGTGTTCATCGGGAGGGCTTGGACGGAACAGGCGATGGAAACGAGGCCTGGCATACCGCAAAACGGAGGAAACGGCCTTGTGTTCGACCGGCCACATTCGAAACGGGATCCTGTTCATCGGGAGGGGTCTGGCGTACCGCAAAACGGAGGAAACGGACCTCCTACGGTCGAAACGGGGGTCCTGTTGATCGGGAGGGGTGTGGCGTACCGCAAAACAGAGGAAACGGACTTATGTTGGAGCGCTACAGTGGAAACGGGGGTCCTATTGATCGGGAGGGGTGTGGCATACCGCAAAACGGGACTCCACAGGATACTGTTCATCTCCACCGTCGACCTCCTCTAGCCTCCACGGGCTACCGTCGACCTCCTCCAGCCTCCACAGGCTCCTGTTCATCCAGCCTCCACCGCGCGCTACTCCACCGGCTACTGTTCAACCACCCCTCCACGGGCACCCCTCCACCGTCTACTGTTCATCCAGCCCTCCACACCACGGGGTCCTGTTCAACCACCCCTCCACGGGCACCCCTCCACCTCTACTG
>NC_057805.1:105832004-105858462 GCF_018294505.1 Triticum aestivum | reverse complement strand
CTTCAGTTAGCAGCAGTAGCGAAGGAACCGCTCGATTGGGTTCAGTTAACAGCGATCGATCGATCGCTCGGGTTCAGTAACGCGTAGCCTGCAGTGCAATCGCTCGGGTTCAGTTAGAGCCCAACGCCTCGCTCGGGTTCAGTTAGAGCCAACGCCTTGCACACACGCGCGTACGTGTACGAGAGAAACGCACATCGCTCGGCCCCCGACCTCCCACCGTAACCGGGAACTCCCCGAAATTTTCCTCCCCCTCGCTTCTACCATGGTTTTTCCGTCATGGATGGCCCAAAGAATGTCATGCAGCTGCATCTCCGGCCCACCCAGGACGAAAAGCCCATTTTCTGTCATGATTTTTTGTCAAAGAAGTAGGAGCCCACCACATCTATGATGATACCGGGTTTTGTCACAATTATCGTCATAGAAGTGTCATATGTATGACAGAAAAAAAATTTCGTTCGGCCCAAAATGTCACGGATGTGTCTTTTTTGTAGTGTATGATGACGAGGCACCGGGTCGCGCGCCCTAGCTCATCCGCTCTCGATTAGCTCATGCGAGAACAAGGCACCAAGGACCATGGGAGGTGATGTGCATGGGAGCTGGCCCGCGAGCCAGAGCTCAGCGTCTTGGGTTTAGCGACGCTACAGGGACGGCCTCGAGCACAGACGCCATGCCCGCCCTTAATCATGAGGCGGTCGTGGGTGGGTTTGCAAGGGCATACGACGTTCATGGCAATGAAGTGCCAGACAGGTAGATGATAGTCATAAAGCAACTCATGGAAGGAGGTAAGCCGACTCTAATAGATGCGGGAAACGATACATGCCACAGGACAGACCCATGCGGCTTGGGGATAATGCAGCCCGAGGGGTGCCCCCAACTGAATAAACCAAAAAATATCACCTTGCACCATTGTTGAAGAGATGTTGAAGTAGCTGAAGACGCATGCTGAAGAAGTCGCTCCTCATGAGCCACCTTGGTCCTGAACCTCAGGAGGCTCTTGAGGCCCGGCAGGCTTATGAAGAACCATCGCCATATTCGTCAGGACCGCCTGGTACCTAGCCTCCTGAGCCACCAGGACGCTCTGCATGTGGCGCTGGAATGCAACAGCCGCATTCGGCAAGCAAAAGGCATGCGAACGTAGCTGTGAGGGGGACCCTCGCACCGGCCAGTGCACGATGGCCAGAAGCGCTCCTGGGATGCGGCTCTGTTGAGCCCTGGGATGTTGACGCAGGCGCATAGCTCGCTGTCCTTACCAGGACAAGGAGCCGCGCCGGCTGGTGGGCGGCGGTCGCCACGCATGCCTCTCGCCTCTTGAAGCTCCTCGGTTGCCTTGGTGATGAACTCCTGAGCACCTGGCGCCCCGCGCCTGGTGCCCTCCTGGCGGAAACACACTTTGAAGAACGCCTCCATGTGGTGCCCGAGTGCCTCCCTCGTAATGTTGCTAGGTCAGAGGCCCTCCAGAGGAGAGCCCCCGAGCCCAGCCTGAGAGGGGCGTCGGGCGCGCCTTCCTATGTGAGAGAGGGAGGCGCCCCGTCCGTGGGCGCAGGTCCTGAGGTAGTGAGGTGGTGCCGCTGGACACGTCGCTCTCCTGAGGCTCTTGGTGGAGCAGCTGCTTCTTTTTCTTGGGGACAGCCTCAGGAGGGTAGATGGCGCCTTCATCGTCCGGGTTCTCGACTGTCGCAGCCTGGTAGGCACGCTCGAGAGAGCACACTGCGTCCTTCTCCTCGCAGGCGATCGTGATGTGTCGCGGTTCCCTGGCATCTTGACAACATTGTAACCATGACGAGTCACTACCATGAACTTGGCCAGGGCCGGATACCCTAGGATGGCATTGTACGGAAGATAGATGTGGGCGACGTTGAAGTCGATGAGCTCAGTGCAGTAGTTGTTACGCTTGCCGAAGGTGACAGGGAGGCGGATCTGCCCTATCGGGGTGGTGGAGTCATCGGTCACTCCTGAGAAAGGCTTGGTGGGCTGCAGCTGGTCATATGGCACCTGGAGTCGGTCGAATGTCTTGATGGAAACAACATTGAGGCCCGCATCGCCATCAATGAGAGTCTTGGTGACGAGGACGTTGCTGATGACGGGTGAGCAGAGCATCAGAAGGGCACCGGTAGTTGCCATGCACTTGAGCTGGTCGGACGAGCTGAAGGTGATGGTGCACTTGGACCACCTGAGCGGACGTGTGGCCTCGAGCCTGGGGAGGGCCATGTTCACCTCACGGGAAAACTACTTGAAGATGCGATGAGAGGCAGGGGCCCAAGCGCCGCCTAGGATGCAGGCGATGGCACGAGGCTCCTGGAAGCCCCTACCCCCTCATCCTGGTGGTGGTCGTCGTTCCTACTTGGTGGTGGTGGTAGTGGAGGGAGGCCAGCGTTGCCCTGAGGACGGTCCACACGAGGCTGATCCCTCCAGGGGCCCTCATGAGGCTGGCCGTGCCAGCGTTCCTCATGAGGCTGGTCGCACCACTCCTACCGGGGGCCGTGGTTGTCCCAGCGCCCTCCACTTCGGCCTCCTCCGTAGCCGTAGCCTCGATCGTTGCGCACGGGGCGACGACCGAGGCGCCCGTCGTGGATGGCCCTGAGCTGCTAACAGTCGTTGGTGTTGTGGTTGTGCACGTTGTGGAAGACGCAGACGGGCGGCTGCCCCTGGATGACTCCGGGTGATCGCAGTCGCGCTTCATCTCTGGTTCGGCCGCGAGCATGGCTGCCCCCTTATGCTTCACATCCTTGGTCTTGGTTTTCTTGTCTTCTGGATCTGCCTCCAGGAGCTCGAGGAGGGAGAGGCGTACTTCCATAGCTCTCGCATACTTGGTCGCCATGTTGAACATCTCTAGGGCCGTGCACAGGTCCTCGTGTAAGGCGAGCTCCTACTTCATCTTGACATCGCGGACGCCATCAGTGAATGCCGAGATGATGGCCTCGTCCGTGACCTTGGGGATCTTGATATGAATGTTGTTGACGTGCTGCATGTACTTCTGCAGGGTCCCCCGGCTGCTTCTTGATGCGCCGTAGGTCACCCACAGCCGGCGGGCGGTCGCGAGTGCCCTCGAAGTTGGCGACAAAACGCTCGCGCATCTCGCCCCTGGAGGAGATCGATCCTACGGGGAGGTTCAGGAGCCACGAGCGTGCTCCATCCTTGAGGGCCATGGGAAACTAGTTCGCCATAACCTTCTTGTCGCCATTGGCCACCTCGATGCTCAGCTCGTAGAGCTGCAGGAACTCAGCAGGGTCAGGGGTGTCGTCATAGCGTGGAGGCAGGTCGGGCTCGAACTTCCCCGGCTAGACAATGTTGCGTAGCTCGGGAGTGAAGGCGTGGCAATCCGCTGTGGTCACGGGCGCCCGTCGTGGAGGTGGAGCTTGATCTTGGAGCTCGCGCGCCACCACCACAGGCGGTGCGCAGTCTTGACGTGGCGGTGCCGGAAGCGCACGCGCCTCTCCTTGCGGCCGCTGGACCACCTGGCAACTTTCCTCTTCATGAGCCGATGCCCTACACGGCGGGTCGCGCCGCGGGGCCTCGCGCCTCGGCCCAAGGGCGACGTCTTGACGGGGAGGTGGAGGAGGTGCTCCGTGGGCTACATCACCCGCAGCAGGCGACGGGTGAGGCAGCGAGGGAGACGGTGGAGGAGAGCCCCCAGCGGCGCTGATGAGCTCGACGATGCGGTCTAGCCAATCTTCGTAGAGGTCATCGACCGGGTGGTAGCGGAGGAGCTCGCGCGCCACGAGCAGCGCAGCCTGCGCTATCGAATCGTGGGTTCCGGCAAACCCTTGAGGTTCGAACTCTGGGGTGCGCATGAAGAACTCTCTCTCCTAGCTCGCTCGCACAACGATCTCAAGGCTTAGCTCGATGAACCCAAAGAAAAAGAGGCATGTGGGTTTATACTGGTTCGGGCCACCGCTGTGGTGTAATACCCTACTCCAGTGTGGTGTGGTGGATTGCCTTGCAGGCTGAGGATGAACATGTACAAGGTATGAATAGCCTCCCGAGGAGAGGTGTTCTTGAGCTCGGTGAGCTAGTGGGATGGCCTTGGTGGAATGGTTCTGATCCAAGATCAGTTGCCTCCTATGGTGGTGGCTAGTCCTATTTATAGAGGCTCTGTTCCTCTTCCCAAATGTTAGGCGGGAAGGGATCCTACAACGGCCAATTTCGAAGGGAGACAACTAGTACATGCTATCCTGACAAAAGGTGGTCTTCGCCTGCCAAAGGCTCTGGTGGTGATGTAGCTGTGGGCTCCACGATGACCTCCGTCCTGCCGTCCTGCTGGTCTTGGTCTTGTTGCACCAATATGGAAACCTTTGCCTGACGCCTCGGGACTCCTCGCCTGCACCTGCCTCTTTAGCACCAAAGAGGAAACTGGTACACTACGCCCGCTAGCGCCCGCCTGGCCTTGGTCGTCATGGCTCACGTCACGTGAAGCTCGCGAGGTGCCCCTTGCATGGATATCTCCGCTCCATGGGAGCTAGCCTAGTGAGGCTGCCCCTGAGGAGGTCTTGGTGTTGCCCGCCTCGCGAGGGTCTTGAGTGGTTGTTGCCGAAGATGGGCCGTACCAGGCCGTTGGTGGAGCCACGCCATGGGCCGCAGGCAGTCAAGTCTGGGTACCCCCGTTCCCAGGACGCCGACAGTAGCCATCGGGCCCAAGGCACGCTCAGACTTGGCTTCGAAGCGAAGCCAAGGAGTAAGTGCGGAGCACTGCGGGCCCCAAGTGCCTACGGCCTTGACTGACGCGTGGCGACAGACGGTATGTGGGCTCCTCCACTTCCCCATGCAGCCTCGACTTCCCATTACTGGCAACGCGTTTCGCAGTTCTCCCATCTTCTGGAAAACAGCGGATCCTCCCCCCGGTCCAATCCGACACCAAGCCTCCCCGCCGCCATGGCGCCAAGCCGGAAGAAGAAGGGGAAGAAGAAGTCCAGTACCTCAGCCCCCGTGCTGCCAATCTTCGAGCCCGCCATCGGGCGGTCGGTGGTGCTCAACCAGGAGGCGATGGACAAGGTTCGCCCAGCGCTTGCCGCCGATTCCAATGAGTGTGGGGCGACGGTGGCTTGGCCTACTTCCCACGCCATGATTGATAGGACGGCCACCGAGATCCCCATCCATCTTCACGCCCTCTGGGCTGGCTTGATTCCCCCCTTCTCCACTTTCTTCAACGCTGTGCTTTCGCATTATCAGATCAATGCGCTGCACCTCGACCCCCAATCCATCCTCCTGCTTGCCATCTTCGCCTTCGTCTGCGAAGCCATGGTGGGCATTGCTCCTTCCGTGGCCTTACTTCGCCACTTTTTCTTGCTGCATCTGACGGACGCTCTCCAGTGCTCGGGGTGTGTATCCCTTCACGCCATTGCAGCGACGGCCGGCTCAGGGATTGACTTCGAGCTCTTGCCGGTCGTCGAAGGTTTTCGGAAGCGGTGGGTGTTTGTGGATCATGGCGTGCTTAGCCCCCTGCTGCTGCTCCCGCGGATTCCGGCCGCCCCAAGCTCCGGCTGGGGGCACGCGAAGCATGCCGATCGGCGGCTCGCCCATGTCTGGCATCGACTAGCCAAGCTGAAGGACCTTGGGGTGACGGCGCCTATGGTGGTGAAGGAGTTCACCCGGTGTCGTATTGCTCCACTTCAGCACCACTCCCGGCCGATGTGGGCCTTCTCTGGCTACGAGGACCCATGAGGCTCCATGCGCCTGCTTTTCCTCCCGAGGCACGGCGCACAGTGCTCGAGATCCTGACGGGCGACCCAGCACCAACTAATCTGCCGGAGGAGGGCTGCCTTCTGTACTGCTGCTCGAACAAGGTGGAGTTCATGAAGCAGATGCCTCCCTTCGACGAATGGGGGCTGCGCCCAATCGGTCTTGAGGGGCCGCATGAAAGCCCCGTCTTCGTGTCCCCCTGCCTGTCATCGCCTTAGCACTCGCCCCAGAAGCTGTTGCAGTGGGGCGAGCCTCGTCGAGCGCCGGCGAAGTGGCCGCCGAGCAAGCGACGCCAGTCGAGGTCCCTGAGGCTGCGGCTCCTGAGGCTTGGCCGAGCCTTCCCGAAGCGGCAGCATGAGGGTCGATGTGGTCAGAAGCACCTGGGGTGAAGGCTCCCGAGGCTCAAGCAGGTTGTCCTGAGGTGGCGGTCGTGGGGCCGACGCTGGCGGGTGCTCCCGAGGCCGCCCCCTCAGGAACCCCGCCACATGCCCAGGGCGGCGGTGGCAGCGCCCAGGGCTTTGGGCAACTCCGCCTGAATTTTGGGGCACTCCGCAAGGGGAAGGTGTCTCCAAGCTGCAATGGAGGCGCGTACCGGCCGCTGAAGCAAAGGAAATACATTGCCAAAGACGAGTAAGTACCTCATATGCGCGATTTCTTGAGCGCTGCATCCTTTTCTTACAAACGATCTTCAGGTTTCCCTCAGCTGGAACGGCGAAATCTCTTGAGGTGCGGCCCTCACCAACCACCGGCTTGTCATTGACCTTGAGCTCTACTTGCCGGACCGCCGTGCGGGGCCCGGGGCCCGCCTCGGAGGCGGACGTGTGAACCTGGGGCCTTGACCATCCTTCTTGGCGTCACTTCTTCGCTGTCTGGCCTGGGGCGCAGCCGGCGTGCCAAGGAATCCTCCGTTGGTCATTGCTGGCAGCTGGGCATCCCCAGCACCGGCCCCGTTGAGGGAGTCCTGGATTAAGAGGTCCTCGGGTGTCCGGCCTGTTGGACATGGGCCGGACTGATGGGCTGGGAAGATACAAGACCGAAGACTCTCACCCGTGTCCGGATGGGACTCTCCTTGGCGTGGAAGGCAAGCTTGGCGCCCGGATATGAAGTTTCCTTTCTCTATAAGCAACTTTGTGTAACCCTAGTCCCCTCCGGTATCTATATAAACCGGAGGGCTAAGTCCGTAGAGGCAAGAATAATCATAGTCATACAGGCTAGACTTTTAGGGTTTTAGCCATTACGATCTCATGGTAGATCTACTCTTGTAATACTCATATTCATCAAGATCAATCAAGAAGGAAGTAGGGTATTACCTCCATAGAGAGGGCCCGAACCTGGGTAAACATCGTGTCCCGCGTCTCCTGTTACCATTGACCTTAGACGCACAGTTCGGGACCCCCTACCCGAGATCCGCCGGTTTTGACACCGACATTGGTGCTTTCATTGAGAGTTCCGCTGTGGCGTGGAAGACAGGGTTGATGGCTCGCCTTGTTATCAATGATAGTATCACCTCTGAAGGTGCCCTGACCTCAGGCCAAACCCTCCGGCTGGGCGGCTTTACCATGACCGCCCCTACGGCCGTTAAGCCAACGATGACTTCTCGGGTCATCGAAAACCACCTCCGTGTTAGCTCCGAATACTCTAAGCAGATGGATCCGGCTGAGTTATCGTCCTTAAACGAGCTCCTAGATCGCATCGCCTCCCTGGGGGTCGCTACAGACTACGATCGGATTGGGCTTAAACCCGACCAGAGAGAAATTAAATCTCCGCCGATCACCCACCAGATAGCGGTAGTTGAGGAGCAAGATGACAAATCTTCCTCTATACTGAGGATGAACTATGTTCGGATTTCCGAGCTCGAAGAGCCGGACACCTGCCTTCGAAAAGACATAGCCCGCCCTTCGAACCTAGAATTGGATGACGGGCCTGAAAAATCAGTTAATACCCTGGAGCCCGAGCTATTAAGTTCGGAAGTTCTTCAAACTCCGGATTCGAAATTGGGTTAGGGTTCGGATTTAAAGCCACCCACCCACCTAGACAGACGCGATCTCACATACATACGGCAGCAGTCTCAGGAAACAGTCCATCACTTTTGGGCCAGATTCCTCCTTGGTAAAGACAATATTAAAGATTGCCGCGACAAAGACGCGATCTCAGCAGTATGCAATAATTGCACGGACGTAGAAATCCTCCACGCCATCAATCGCCGTCGCGTACTATACTTTGCTGACTTGGCAACCATCATACAGAAGTACTGCGCAATGGAAAGCGCCTGGAAAACTCAGGCAACTCTCTGGGAAACACCGGTTTCCACTCAACCCTTCGTCCCGGGCAAAAAGGGTGCACCCTCGCGGAGCACCAGATCCAATAGTAAAGAAATCTAAGCACATCATGGGGCGCGGAACCGTTTTGGAGTGATGGCTCGATAGGCCATGCAAAATACATATAACGCCGGACACCATACCAACCCATAGCCTTAGAGCATGTTGGATACTTCGGCAAGTGGCCAAGAGCGGCGAGGATATCCTCACCAAAAATACACCAGTGCAACACCCCCCAGAAGATGACGACCCCAGCGTATTGACAGTCTTCGAGACTTCACTTCAAACAAACGGCGTAAAAGGGCTTTCCGCGACCTCGCCGAAGTCTGCCAAGTTGCAGCAATAAATTCTTGGAATGACACGGCCATAACTTTCAATGCCAGTGACGAACCAAAATTCCGGACAATCCGGGCACCAGCCGCCTTGGTCCTTAATCCAATTGTGGACGGGTTTCGGCTCACCAAAGTGCTCATGGACGGCGACAGGGGATTAAACCTCATCTACGAGGATACGCTCAATAAAATTGAAATCGACAGGAGCCACATCGAGCAAAGTAGCACGACCTTCTGGGGAATCATTCCCAGTCGGGAGGCGTGATGCGTGGGAAAAATCACGCTCGACGTGGTATTCGGCACACCGGAGAATTATCAGTCCGAAGAGATAACCTTCCAAGTGGCTCCTTTCAACAGCGGATATCACGCCCTATTGGGGCGAGATGCATTTGCACGCTTCCAAGCTATACCTCATTACGGGTACATGAAGCTCAAGATGCCCGGGCCCAACAGTATCATCACTCTTGCCAGTGATCCGGACATAGCACTCCGCGCCGAAAATAAAACCGCATCCCTGGCCCTCGAAGCATTGTCTGAAATACTCGTGGCCGAAGAGCTAACCATGATGCGATCTACTGTGGATAGGGATGGCGTAATCCTGGACAAACGACCCAAATCCACCTCCTTTAAACTAGCAGATGAAATAGTCAAATTTCAAGTCCACCCGACGGACCCCAAAAAGACAGCATCTATCGGGGCACAACTCGACCCAACGGTCGATGCCGCGCTACGAGAGATCCTGCGTGAGAACTGGGACATATTCGCCTGGCACCCTTCTGATATGCCAGGAATCCCACGCAGGTTGGCCGAACACAACCTCAATATATTAAAGGGATATAAACCGATCAAGCAAACACTGCGGCGTTTTTTCCAAACCCAAACAACAAGCCATGGGAGAGGAGCTAGCCAAGTTACTCGAGGTCGGATTCATCAGAGAAATAAAACACACGGACTGGCTAGCAAACCTGGTGATGGTACCAAAGAAGGATAAATCCTCACGCCTATGCGTCGATTTCAAAGACCTCAACAAGGCCTGCCCTAAGGATCCCTTCCCCCTCCCTCGCATCGATCAGATTATTGATGCAACCGCAGGACACGACTCATTGTGTTTCCTCGACGCATACTTCGGATACCATCAAATCAAGATGAAGGAGTCCAATCAAGCCGCAACGGCATTCATTACCCCATATGGGCCTTTCTGCTTCAACACTAAGCCGTTCGGGCTCAAAAACGTTGGCGCCACCTACCAATGCATGATTCAAACATGCCTGGAGAAACAGATCGGCAAGACAGTTGAAGCATATGTGGATGACGCCGTCATCAAAACCAGGCATGTAGAGTCATTGATAGACGATTTACGTCTCACATTCGACAACCTCCGCACATATAACGTCAAGCTCAATCCGGAAAAGTGTGTTTTCGGTGTCCCCGCTGGAAAACTGCTGGGCTTCATCGTTTCCAATAGAGGAATTGAGGCAAATCCTACCAAAATCCGAGCTTTGTCACAATTGGCTACGACAACAGACCTGAAACAGGTCCAAAACCTTGCAGGATGCGTGGCAGCTTTAAGCCGCTTTATCTCCAGATTAGGAGAAAAAGCATTGCCACTTTATCGCCTTCTCCGACGCACCGACCACTTCGAGTGGACGGACGCGGCAATAGCCGGACTGGAAGAAATAAAGGACCCTTTAGGAAGCGACCCAATCCTGGCCACGCCGAACATCGGTGAACCCATGTTATTATACATATTGGCAACACACCAGGTGGTGAGCGCCGTGCTCGTCGTTGAGCGAGAGCAGGACGGACACAAGTTCCCGCTCCAGAAACCAGTATACTACGTATCCACTGTCCTCACACCATGCAAATCCCGATACCCTCATTACCAAAAGATAGCATACGCGGTCTTCATGGCATCGCGGAAGCTGCGACACTACTTTCAAGAGCGTTCGATTACGGTGGCTTCCGAGGTACCGCTCAACGACATAATAAACAACCGGGATGCCACGGGCCGGATTGCCAAGTGGGCCATTGAGCTCCTTCCATTCGACATAACATACAAACCGCGCCGAGCCATTAAATCCCAAGTACTGGCTGACTTCATCGCTGAATGGACAGAGGCCGAACTCCCTAAAGAGTACGGCACATATTCCAACTGGGTTATGTACTTCGATGGTTCCAAAATGTTGGTGGGGTTAGGGGCGGGCGTGGTCTTAATGTCCCCCACAGGAGACGTAGTTCAGTACATACTCCAAATATTATACATAGACTCCAACAATGCAGTCGAATATGAGGCCTTATTGCACGGCCTTCGGATGGCTGCCTCCATGGGCATACAACGCCTGGAGGTGCGCAGGGACTCAAACCTCGCAATATCCCAAATAAATGGAGATTTCGATGCCAAAGACCCGAAAATGGCGGCTTACCATAACGCCGTTCTCAAAATGTCGGCCCGGTTCGAGGGGCTCGAGTTTCATCATGTAGCTCGAGAAAGTAATCAAGCGGCGGACATCCTTGCTCACATCGGCGCCAAGTGTGACCCCGTCCCACCTAACATATTTCTGGAAAGGCTTTTTAAGCCGTCTGTAGTGTGGCAAGGGGAGAGCGGCAACACCAGTCCGGACCCGACTATAACCCCAGATTCCGAACACACCGATATCATCGGGGGCTCAGCCACCGAAATAACACTGTCGGCCCATCTCATCATGGCAGTCATTGCCCAATGGACCGAACCCTTCTTGGCCTACCTTAATAGGCGAGAAATCCGCGAGGATCAGAATGAGGCTCACCGCATTGTCCGACGCTCGAAAGCCTACAAGGTTCATGACGGAGAACTCTACAAGAAAAGCGCTACCGGAGTACTTCAAAGATGTATCTCCGAGGAAGAGGGGCGGTAGCTCTTGGCTGAAATTCATGCCGGTCTTGCTGGTCACCACGCCGCGGCTCAGGCCCTATTAAGCAACGCCTTTCGTACAGGTTTCTATGGGCCGACGGCCCGAGCAGATGCACAGGACCTTGTCCAACGTTGCGTTGGATGCTAGCTTTTCGCCAACCAAAGCCATATGCCACCCACTGTTCTACAAACAATCCCATTACTTGGCCTTTCGCTGTCTGGGGGCTCGATATGGTCGGACCCCTTAAAGGAGGAAGCCATAAGAAAAACTATCTGCTGGTCATGGTGGATAAATTCACCAAGTGGATAGAGGCCAAACCAGTTAAAACGGCCGAAGCCGGGCCAGTGATAGAATTCATATCCGGTGTTGTGCACTGTTATGGTGTTCCACACAGCATCATCACCGATAACGACTCCAATTTTCACAGCCGATGAGGTGAAAACCTGGTGTGCCAATCTGGGCATTAAGCTCGATTACGCCTCTGTCTATCACCCGCAAACAAATGGTCAAGTCAAACGGGCTAAGGGTCTTATTATGAGCGGCATCAAACCCAAACTAGTGCGGTCATTGAAAGAATCAGACAGGCACTGGGTTGAGGAGCTCGACTCCGTACTCTGGGGGCTGCGGACCACACCCAACCACACTACTGGATATACACCTTTCTTCATGTTGTACGGCGCGGAGGCTGTGTTACTGTGTGACATTATTCATGACTCACCTCGAGTGCGCATGTACGAAGAGAGAGAGGCCGAGCTTGACCGGTAGGACAGCCTAGAGGCCCTGGAGGAGGAACGCAATGTCGCAAAAGCCCTGTAACGCCCACAATGCGGCTATATCTCCCATGTGTCGAGGCACGACTTAGAGGCATAACCGCATTGTGGTTTAGTCGCAAGAAGGGTCATCTTCACACAATCCCAGGTAATGAACAAGAATGGGATAAAGAGTTGGCTTACAATCGCCACTTCACACAATACATAAATAAAATCATACATCATTCAGAGTACAATCAAGGTCCGAGTACGGAACCGAAAGAAAAGAAGACAACCCCAAATGCTAGATCCCCGATCGTCCCAACTGGGCTCCACTACTGATCATCCGGAAAAGAAACATAGTAACAACCACGTTCCTCGTCGAACTCCCACTTGAGCTCGGTTGCGTCATCTGCACTGGTATCATCGTCACCTGCAACTGTTTTGGTAGAATCTGTGAGTCACGAGGACTCAGCAATCTCACACCCGCGAGATCAAGACTATTTAAGCTTATAGTAAAGGATGGTGTAATGAGGTGGAGCTGCAGCAAGCACTAAGCATATATGGTGGCTAACATATGCAAAGAGAGCGAGAAGAGAAAGCAACGCAACGGTCGCGAAGCTAGAAATGATCAAGAAGTGATCCTGAAACTACTTACGCACAACCATAACCCAAAAGCCATGTTCTCTTCCCAGACTCCGCCGAAAAGAAACCATCACGGCTACACACGCGGTTGATGTATTTTAATTAAGTCAAGTGTCAAGTTCTCTACAACCGGACATTAACAAATTCCCATCTTCCACATAACCGCGGGCACGGCTTTCGAAAGATAATACCCTGCAGGGGTGTCCCAACATAGCCCATTATAAGCTCTCACGGTCAGAGAAGGATATTCCTTCTTCCGGGAAGACCCGATCAGTCTCGGAATCCCGGTTTACAAGACATCTCGACAATGGTAAAACAAGACCAGCAAGACCACCCATTGTGCCGACAAATCCCGATAGGAGCTGCACATATCTCGTTCTCAGGGCACACCAGATAAGCGAAGCGTACAGGTACCAACGTAACCCAAGTTGCCAAGGGACGGTCCCGCACGGTGCTCTAGCTTGGACCAGCACTCAGAGGAACACTGGCCTGGGGGTTTAAATAGAGATGACCCTTGAGTCTGCAGAACCCAAGGGAAAAAGGCTTAGTGACAAATGTTAAAACCAAGGTTGGGCCTTGCTGGAGGAGTTTTATTCAAAGCGAACTGTCAAGGGGGTCCCATAAATCACCCAATCGCGTAAGGAACACAAAATCAAGGAACATAACACCGGTATGACGGAAACTAGGGCGGCAAGAGTGGAACAAAACACCAGGCATAAGGCCGAGCCTTCCACCCTTTACCAAGTATATAGATGCATTAATAATATAAGAGATATTGTGATATCCCAACATAACCATAAACCAACATGGAGCAATCTTCATCTTCACCTGCAACTAGCAACGCTATGAGAGGTTTGCTAGGAAGGTGGGTTAGAGGCTTGACATGGCAATATGGGAGGCATGATATAGCAAGTGGTAGGTAGCGCGGCATAGCAATAGAGCGAACAATTAGCAAGCAAAGAAAGAAGTGATTTCAAGGGTATGGTCATCTTGCCTGAGATCCCGCAAGGAAGAAGAACGCGTCCATGAAGAAGACAAACGGATGTAGTCGAACGAATCCTCACAACTCCGGAACGAAACCGAAGCTAACGAGAGAAGCAACACGGAAAGAAACAAACAACATAGTAAACAACCACCACATGCACATGGCATGATGCACAATCAATTATGATGCATGTCCGGTTTAAATGAAGCATGGCATGGCAAAATGCAACAAACAATACTACAAATTAGGTGGAGCTCAATATGCAACGAGTTGCATATTGACGAAACACCACATTCAAATATTTAGTTCTCTCTCGGTTATGTACCCAACAATATTAAATGTTATTAAACGTGGCAAGGGGAGAAGCATAGTTAAACTAACTATTTAGGCAAGTTTAAATGAGGCCAGAACAACAAACAACAATTCCGGAAAATCCTCATGTGCATATTATGAATTTGGTACTGTTCTGCCTAAAACCATATTTTATTGTTGTCAAACAGAAAAATAAGGTGCAACATGTTAATCTATGCATTTTTCTACCCCATTTACATATAAAGTTTATTTAAATCCGAGTTACGGTTAATTAGTTATGAAATAAAGCATTTTAGCATGTTATTTAGACAAAATTAAACAAACAGCAAGTTTAAACATTTTAACATGGGATGAAAGTGGCATATTATGAAACTAGTTGAAATTCTAAGCACTTTTCATATATAAATCATTTACAAATGATGCATGGTTATGGAGTTATTGAATGCATGAACTCTAGGGGTTTTTCTATAAAACGGCGTCCTCTGGAATAATTACTAAATCCGTCCAGACAAAAAAACATTACACAGGCCGAATCTGCAACAGGTCAAAGGGCTAGCGGGGCTGCTGGTTGCTCACCATGGGCTCGGCCTAGTCGGTGGAGGAGGAGGTGGCTGGGCTGGTTTTGAGGGCCTTGGCACGGGAGGCAGGCCAGCTCGCAGCTGGGCCAGTTGGAGCGGTCGACGCCAGAACCACAGATCGAGGCCGCGAGGCGTTTCGTGAAGCAGGGGATCGAGCGGGCTGGAGGTCAACGCACGGGCGAGGGGACTTGTTGCTGGTGGTTGTCGTTCCCACACGCAGAAGCAAGGGAGGCTGGCGATGAGGGCTTGGGGAGGTCTGATCGCGGAGACGCGCCGGTGATGCGGACGAGGCGAAGGTCTCTGGCGGCGCTGGCCTCTGCAAAACGGCGGCGGCACGACACAAGTCAGAGAGAGAAGAAAATGAGAAGGAAAGGAGAGGCAGGGCATGGCGACGGCCTACGGATCACTGGAGCATGTCGGTGACCCGACGACGGGGACGAAGCAGGGGTGCGACGAATCCGGGCGACTCGCAACAAGGGCGGCAGAGGAGGCCATGGCGAGGGGGCAAACAGCGACTTGGACGTCACGAGGCTGAAGATGGCGGGGTTGAGGAAGAGCCCGGCCCCCATGGACACCATGTGAGGGAGCTCGGGGAAATAGCTGCATCGGGAGGCGGCGACAGGGCGACGAGGAGCGGGACAGGTGCTCCTCTCCTGATCCAGATTGGATCGAGGAAGCTGTGGCTGCGGGAGCTGTAGGGGGCACCTCTTGGACTTTGGATTTCGATCCAACGGTTCGGATGGATGGATCTGGAGTCTGGGGTGAACTGGGTGGTGGCTGAAAACGAGGAGAGAAGTGGCTGCGCAGGTGACGGCGGGGAGGATCCCGAGGTGGAGCTGGTTTGGCAGCGGGGTGAGGAAAATGAGGGAGTTGGTCTAGGGTTAGATTGTTTATATAGGTAGGGGATTAGGGTAGGGGTTAATCCGATCCTTCGATCAAAATCGGACGGTCGGGAAAAAATATGCTAGGGAGTCCTAATAAAAAAACGGAGATGCTTTGTAGATGTTAGGGGATGATCCGGACCCAGTGGTAACAATAGTCTGGTACGGGTTCGGGGAAGTTTGGGACACGGGCGAGGGGGCGATGCACTGTGCAAAGAGGGACTTCGGTTTAAGCAAGAGGGAAAACGAAGAACAAGGTTGGTCTCGGAACGGTCACGAAAGCAAGGGGGAACGCGGCAATTATGAGCGCGATGCATGTTTTAAAAACAACGACGGCAACGAGTGCCGATGCAATGCAAATGAAGACATGATGAAAGCAACAAACAAATAAACACACAACGATAACGAAAAACAAGGAAGGCATCTGGAGCGTCGGTCTCGGGGCGTTACAAGCCCGTTCCGCATTTTATCAACAACAGGCCCGTAGATATCAAAGCAGAGAAGTACGAGCCAAGACTTATAATGTTGGCGAACTCATTCTACGCTTGCTGGAGAAGAAAAAGGACAAACTCAAGCCCAAGTGGGAGGGTCCCTTCATCATTGACGAATTTCTCACTGGAGGAGCGTACCGCCTGCGTGATGCATCAGACAATCGCCTTGAGCCGAACCCCTGGAACGGGCCAGACTCCGAAGATTCTATGCCTAGCGCTGAACTCTTTGTTCGTTTGCTTCTCCCTATTGTTTCCATTACTTTTTCCTCTCTTTTCGCTTTTTCCCTTTTAGCCTTAAAGCTTTTCATACGGCTAAACTGTGCACCTGTGACATACACATCCTCAAATATGTACGTCCATTATACCTGGGGGCTTCTTGGACAGAAGCTTATTATTGTTATTTTTCGAGCATCAAGCGCATCACATATGTGTGTTTTCCCCATATGTACCTTTTATTCGCCATTATATGCATCGATATGACTTAAATTTTGGCCAAGCTGGGTTGCCTGGCTCCTGTGCTTATGCCCTACGTTCCCGTTAGTTCGGCTAGGGCATAAAGGGAGCACCTCTGCGATTGTTACTGCCGGGTCATCCGGATGTGTACCTCAGACTGGGTGAAGCCGAAAGCTACCGTTTTTAAGGGAATATTTGGTCGGCGGACTAAAGATGCTCTTTCATTAACCCAAATGTGAACCCCCAGATGCTACGTATACTGCGATTTTTTCAATTACAGTTCGGACATGCACATTAACACATGTACACCCAGGGAAAGGAACCCTTAACGGAACTATTCTCTCTGGAAGATGTTTCTTACAATCAGAATGTAATATAACATAGCTAGCCGGATACAACTTGTCTGTTCAAGCAACTATGACCTCTACGCCTAGTTTCCACGCATACCCCAGCCTATTTTTGCCGCTCAGGTATTCGGAAACACTCCGCCCCTTCGGGTCCAGAGGTTGAAGCGAAAAGGTCTGCCATGACAATTGTTTTACAATCCGGCTAGGGACAAATATGTCAACGAAAGTACATCGTCACTTGGACTCAAAAATTTCCTCCTCTATACCATCTAACAGGCTGTCTAACTTACAATCCTGTTGGGAATATTTCGCGGCTACTTTGACCTGGTCATATACCAAATTAACGGGAATTTCTTTTCCATCTGACCCTAGAGGTCCGACCCGGGCCATATGATTCGGATCAAGCTTGGTATACCGTGTTTTCACCATGGCCCAGGCTTCTCGTGCACCTTCCCGGCAGGCCGATATCTTCCATAATCGGAAACGCCGCCGCGCTCCCTTGAAAAGTTGTATAAGCTCCTCCATCCTTCCTGGAGGGGAGGCGGATGGCCATAAGGCCTTGGCAACACTTCACATCGCCTGCCAAGCTTTTTGTGCATTTGCGACAGCTCTTGTAGCAGATCGCCCGAGAATCCGGACATCTCCTCTTCGGGACGGCCAGTCAGCATACCTACAGACATAACTCTGTCAGTCCCTTTCATCTCCGAATTACACGGAGGTAAGTTTGACCACATACTAAATATGCCGCCACGCAGCCTCTTATTTTCCTTCACGGAGTCAGCCAGCTGGGCCCGTACATCTTTCAGTTCTTCGCCCAGCTGGGTGTTGGAATCTTGCAACTTGTTTTTCTCATCCCTGACTCGTGTTAGCACACGTTCGCCCGCGGCCAGTAGTCTTTTGGCTTCTTGTTCTCCCGCTTGAGCGGCTTTCAGTTGCTCCTTCAGTTGATCTGACGATCCTGTCATAAGATGAGCAACAGTGTTAGCATTGCTGGTATATAATTATGTTTTCTCGATGGAGGGGAACATTACCAGGTGACGCCTTCTTGGATTTCTCCAGTTCGGCGGTAGCAGCAGTTAGCTGGGTCCAACACTTTTCTAGTTCCTGAGACAACAGGTTGTTCTTCTTCGTAAGCACCTGGTTATACAATGATCCTTAAATCAGTTGTATCAACTGCTTCAAGTCTCGGGGGCTACTGGTATATAATTATCAGCTTTGTATAATATAAAGTTACCCGCATATCTTTCAAATGCTGGTATGCGGCTCTGGTAAGCCCGTCTCGAGCAGCTCGGATGTATGCATCCACCGAGCTAAAGGCATCGAATGCCTCTTTTGTAAAACCGGGGTCACAAAGAACGGCCCTCCAGCGCCGATGAACCATGGCGCTTTCCACTTCCGAGTTTGTGACGGATACATCATCCGAATCCTCGGCTAAAGGACAATCCGGCGTCACTCCTGTATCCGCCCTTGTCTTCACGGCAGGGTCTGGAACCTGGCTGTTGGGAGTATGACCGGCAGCACCCCCGGACATAGTTCGGCGAACGCTTTTCCTGGTAAGGCACAAACGGAAGATGTCACAGTTGGATGTGACTGCCAAGGGGCCTACTTATGATGCCATACCTCTTCGATGAAGGCTCGGCTAGGCCTTCGTTTGCCTTCCTCTTCAAAGGCTTGCCCGGCGTGGGTGTCTCTCTCTCTCTAGTGGCTTCTGGTGTAACATGGCGCGCGGAACGCCTCCCCTTTGGAGAATGAGACAGTGCGGTGGGTGAGGCAGAACGAGGAGGCTCTTTTGGAGGAGATGTCTCCTGATTACTTACGTGTGAGGCAGGGAGAAGACCGGGATAGTCGGCGGTGATGGCCACTTCCGTGCTGTCATAACTCGCCTGGTAGAACACCCCATCCTCGAGCACCACAAATATGTCCGGATCCTCTTCGAATCCGGGGTCAAGGTCCCGGTTGTGATCCTCTGGCTGTGGGGTAGGGCTGTGTAGCCCCTCGGTGATCTTTTGCCATTTCTGTTACAAATGGACGGATTAATGTTCATTAGAATCGGCTCAGGGAGTAGAATGAGTGGAGTAGCGGGGTTGGAACTCACCCAGTTAGGAGGATTGTACATGGAGAATCCATCTTTGCGCTTGATATGAATAAATTCCTCTTCCTCCCCTTTGAACAGCTCGGCCAATATTTTTGCCAAAGCGGTGGGGGTGTCCGGACCCTTCCGCCTGCAGCAGGAGGCGTCATCTTCCACATTATAGTGTCACATGGGAAGCCATCTGTATTGGAGTGGCTGCACCCCTCGTACTATGGAAGTCGCCATTACCTCGACTATTGATAATCCGAACTGGGCAAGCATCTTTATCTTGCTCATCAGTTGACGGACTTCCGCACTATCTTCCTCCTCGAAGCTCCGAGGGCGCCAGCTGTGGTGTTTCTTCAACGAAACACTTGTAAATTCGGGAAGACCCATTCGAACAGGGTCAGGAAGGGCGACGTCCTCGATATAGAACCATTCGGAAGGCCACTCTTCGGATGCCTTCTTCGGTGTGCCAGACAGGTATCCGGTCTCGGCGATACGCCATACCTCGGCTCCACCCACTTCGAATATTGATCCATCTTGGTTGCGAGGGACGAGGCAGAATAGCTTCCTCCACAATTCAAAATGGGCCTCGCAACCCAGGAATAGCTCGCAAAGAGTGACGTAACCCGCGATGTGTAGGATGGAGGCAGGAGTGAAGTTGTGCAGTTGAAGACCATAATACTCCAGAAGCCCTCGGAGGAACGGATGGATTGGAAATCTGACGCCTCTTAGCAAGTAGGGGACGAAGCACACTCGCTCCCCCTGGATGGATTGGGGAAATTCTCACCCTGAGCCCCGCCCTTGAAGGAAGTCAATCTTGCTCGGACGGGGACTAGATCCGCGGGGGAAGAAATCCCTGTGTTTGCAGCTTCACCAGTTGACCGTGAGATACGGAACATCTCTCCCAATCGCCTGTTTCTGGGCCGTGGGGACGGGAGGAAGAGCTGGGAGCACTGGCCATGTTGGAGTGGTTTTTCCTAGCAAGCTCTGAGGATTTTCCGCGTGGTGTGGAACGGATCTGAGATCAAATCCCTTTAAATAGATGTTTTTCTTACTTGGCCGGGGTGTAATATGCAAAAAATGCCCTGACCTCTCGTATTCACTTAACACGTGGAAGCTGAAATTATGGATGCACGGAAGCCGATGGGAATGACATTAAATGGAAGGCCGAATACATCCCTTTGAAGTCATCGGAGGGGGAACCGGCCTTGCAATGCCGAAGACAATCTACGCGCCGGACACATCGTCAATGAAAGCCTGGTTCGGGGGCTACTGAGGGAGTCCTGGATTAAGGGGTCCTCGGGCGTCCGGCCTGTTGGACATGGGCCCGACTGATGGGATGTGAAGATACAAGACCGAAGACTCTCACCCGTGTCCGGATGGGACTCTCCTTGGTGTGGAAGGCAAGCTTGGCGCCCAGATATGAAGTTTCCTTTCTCTGTAACCGACTTTGTGTAACCCTAGTCCCCTCCGGTGTCTATATAAACCGCAGGGCTAAGTCCGTAAAGGCAAGAATAATCATAGTCATACATGCTAGACTCTTATGGCTTTAGCCATTACGATCTCGTGGTAGATCTACTCTTGTAATACTCATATTCATCAAGATCAATCAAGCAGGAAGTAGGGTATTACCTCCATAGAGAGGGCCCGAACCTGGGTAAACATCGTATCCCCCGTCTCCTATTACCATCGACCTTAGACGCACAGTTCGGGACCCCCTACTCGAGATCCGCCGGTTTTGACACCGACACTCGTTTTCAGGTGGTGAGGCCACGTCATCTAGCACCTTTTCCGAGGCCCACGAGGCGGCGGAGAAGGCGCTGACCTCGTGTTCCTTGCCGAGGATAAGCAGGCCTGTTCGAACTTCCCCTGCGACCTCAGGCGCAGAGGACGGACTTGGCCGCGCACTGGAGCTCGCGCGCAGTCATGGCGTCGTGCGCCATGAGCTCTTGCATGAGGCGATGAGCACGCTGAGCTGCCTTGGAGGGAGCTCGCGGCGGTTGACGGACGACTTGAGACGGAGGACCTCCGCCTGGCTCATGAGTGGCACCAATTGAAGGTCGCCATCAACCTTGGCCAGCTTCAGCATGGGCATGACAAGGCGAAGGCCGCAGCAGAAATTGTGGCCTCCCGTGAGGCCAGCGCTCGGGCCCCGGAGGAAGCGAAGGAGGCTGACCACAGTCGAGAGAATGCTAAGAAGCGGGAGCGCGAGCTCCAAGCCTTTAGGGCCGCCCTGGAGGAGTAGATCGAGGTGCGCCGGGCCGTCTTGGTGTCGATGCGGGGAGCGCCCCTCGAAGAGAAGGAGATCCTGAAGCGTGAGGAAGCGTTGGCGCTGGAAGCCTCGGAGCGCAGCCACGAGCTTGAGCGGCTGGAAACGAGGGAGCGCCAGGTCGCCGTGGCCGAAGATGGCGCCACCGTGCGCGAAGCCAAGATCTAGGAGGATGTTGATCGGAGAGTAGCGAAAGCTCGCGCAGACCTTGCCAACAAGTATGATCTGAAGCCGAAGCTCTCCGAGGCCGAAGCTGATGGCAGGGCCGACGCCCTCAGGGCGAGGTCAGCCAAGGCGGAACTGCGCGAGAAGGCCGCTTCGGAGGCCCTGACCTCTGCCCGGGCCGACCTGGCCGAGGCTCGTGCGGATCTGCTCTCGCTCCAACAGCAGATCGACGGCGCCACGTCCCTCGCACAGCAGAACAGGGAGGAGGCATGCCACCGACAGACGCTGCAGCGCGAGCACGCCCCCATGATCCAGGATCTGAGAGTGAGGGCCAACCGGGCATTGGGCTCTATCTGCGAGGAGAACGTCCCTCATCCCCGCATGGAGGACTATGCTAGCCATCTCCGCTTCTTCATCGAGATCGTGACGCGCCTGGAGGACCAGGCTGTGAGGGCTCGCGAGCTTGTTGTAGAGACGAGTCGGGGCCTCCTTGGGCGCGCGTTCTCCTGTGTTTTCAGCCACCTCCAGGACCACGACCCCCGTTTTGACTTCGACGACGCCATTGCCCCAGTGCCCGGGGTTATTCGTGACAACCTGGTCAGGGTGCTCGCCACCGAAGACAACGCAGTGGTGGTCGTGGCGGATGAAGAAGGTGCAGTCGACGACAGCGAAGACGACTCCAGTGACGGCGCCAGCAGCACGCACGAGAGCGACCAAGACGACGTTGCAAGCGAGATGTCCGACTGAGCCCGCGTTCCTTCGCTTGAACATGCACGTAGAGACTTGGACACGACCCCGCAGGGCGTGAGAGCAGTTTGGAGGGGGAGCCCCTCGTGCATGTAAATTGATATTTTTCATTTTCCTTTAGGCCGGGCTTGGAACGTGTTTTTGTGAACTTGCGAACCCCTCAACTGGGTTGTTGTTGTGATTTACCTTGGTCCTGGCAGGCCTTGTGCGGTCCTCGAGGTTGCTGATGCGCCCTTCTCCCGAGAGGAGCTCCTTCTGGGCTCGCGATGTTTTGATCTCCTGCCGGGCCTGCCGTCTCGCCCGTGAGAGCCTCGCGAGGAGAAGATGCCAGACTATGGCAGGGTGTGCGCGCGACGGCAACTTCTGACCACCCAGGTTTGCCCGAGCGCGGCTGTTGTGCACACACCACGCCCAGCCCCTGATCGCAAGGCGCTTGCAAGGGGGAGGATTGGCAGGCATGAGCCTCGGAACAAAGCATGCAACCAAAACGCAAGAAATCGACACAATATGAGAAGAACCCCCCCACGCTTGATGGCAGAAAAGACTCTGAGTTCAATCCAAAAAGGGAAGCGGCGCGAGCTACAAAAAACAAGGTTAATAAAAAGCAAATGGCCGCGTCCAACACCTAGCTAGTCTTCTTGTCTTCTCACCAGTGCGGAGCTAAGTGCTTTCACTGGTTGTGAGCATAGTCATTGGGGGACAGTGTCGACGGCCAGCACGGAACATGGTGGTTCCACTAGGACGTGGACGGGAGCCCCCGAGGCTCGAGGGAGGCTCTCCGGAGACTCCGGGGCGTGTACAGACCCACTCATTATTACATGAGAGTGTCACGGGCGGAGACCTTCACAGGTGTGAGCCTTGCTTCATATTGCCAGACGAGAGCCCCGCCCTGCGCCACCCCCGACCACCGTTGGGGCGTCTGGAAACCAGGACGGTGCCAAGGGGCAAGGGGGACGCTAGCGGCGCCCTCGGCGACCACGGGCTCTCTGCCGAGGGGAAGGGATCGCCGGCGCCTCCCGGTAGAGGACCTACCTCTGGGCAGTGCCTTGCTCCGTGCGGCGCGGGGGAGGGCCTAGCTCCAGACCCCTCCCACGCAGACCCCAGTGCACTACCCCCGGTTGGAGCGGGGTTGCCGCCCTGGGTTCCCCGTCCTCTTCTGTGGCCTGGTCCACCTGCGACCCATGGTTAGCGTAAGCCTGCTCCTGAGATATCAATGGTACCCTGCGATTGTTGTCGTTGGCGGGGTCGATGAGGCTCTTGGGCGGCTCGTGGAAGGCCTCAACTTCCAGCATCTCTTCTTCCTAGCCCGGCTCCAGAAACGAGCAGGGCTACCCTCCGGCGTGTACTCCTGGTCCACCATGCAGGGCACATAGGCTTCCGAAGTCGCCGCTCCGGAACCCTCGCCTAGGTGCCCTGCGCCTTGCACCACTGGGCCCTGCGCGCCCCCTGGTGGCGGTAGGGTGGTGCCCCAGTATGACCGCGCGGGGGGACGCCCTGATCCGTGCCACCCGGGGGAACTGCAGGCGTGGCCGGATGAACGGCGTCGTCGGCCGTGCTGACGTCGTTGAACCCTCCTGGTGCGCCCGGCAGCATGCGAGCGTGATGGGGCCCACCGTGCAATATGGCCACAACTTGAGGTGTAGGCAAGTAGCAGAAACGTGCATACCCTTGGATGCAGCATCCAACAGCTCAGCGACGCGCTCCAGCAGCGCATCGCGGCCGCTCTCCGCGAGCCGTCACCACAGCAGCTCCCGCGCCACGATGAGCGCAGCTCGCATGTTCGCTTGTTCCCTTCAGGTGTGTGGTGCCGTTGCTGCGGCGTAGCCTGAGGATTTCGCGGTGGCTCGCGTGCGCCGCGGTGTGAGGGTGGGAGGCGTCGGTCCATGCCGCCCATGTCCGGCGGCGTTCGGCGGTGTGCGGGCCGCCTGGAGTGCGGAGTTGCGATCTTCTTCGGCGGACGGCATCGCCCGGTTGGGCCAAGCAGCCCAACGCTCGGCGTGAGTCCTCGGGTTGTCAGACATCGGAACCGCGGGGCGTCGACGGGTCGATCGATGGAAGAGGGGCTTCGGCGCACCCCTACCTGGCGCGCCAAATATCGGATCGTGGGTTCCGGCAAACCCTTGAGGTTCGAACTTTGGGGTGCGCACGAAGAACTCTCTCTCCCTAGCTCACTCGCACAACGATCTCAAGGCCTAGCTCGACGAACCTAAAGAACAAGAGACACAAGGGTTTATACTTGTCGGCGTTCTGGGAACGGGGGTCCCCAGACTTGCCTGCCCGTGGCCCACGGCGTGGCTCTGCGAGCGGGCCCATACGGCCCATCTTCACCAACAAGCACTCAAGACCCTCACGAGGGGCCAAGCCTCGCGAGGCGGACCGTCGGTTCAATATCCGGCATATCTCATAGTAGGGGTCCTAAGCTAGGCGTCTTGGAGCAATGGTAACATGGACACGGGATTTTACCCAGGTTCGGGCCCTCTTGATGGAGGTAAAACCCTACGTCCTGCTTTTGATTGTATTCATATGGGGTGTAGTACAGAGTACATGTATCTACCACGGGATTGATCTAATGAATATCAGATTGTCTATTGATTAGCCTGGCCTCGGTTTATATATGCACCGTAGGCCTAGGGTTTATAGGAGTTCTTATCTTGGGCGCCAAGTCTTGTGGAATCCTCCTTGTATGCGGCATGGGCTGTCCGAACTGGCCCATGAGTAAACGGCCATGGGGGTCCTCGACCCAATCCAACTGATCGGGAGACGACGTGGTGAGTACCCCAGGACACCGTCAGTAGCCCCCTAAACCGGTCTTCAAGTTGGGGACGCTTCTCGATTCTTCCTAACTGTTCTTCATCTTCGGTCGTTGGTCTTGAAAACTGGTTCAACAAATCTTCTCATCTTCGATCTTGAGGATCGCCGAGGTGAATCCGAAGAGTTTACACGTCGGGTATCCGAGGAGCACTTTAAGTCTTCGGCCTTTATCAATGCCTTGTTATTTTTATGCCACGCCTTGGTTTTGAAGTGTTTCCCACGCGGCGGTGTCCTCTTGCATCCGAGCTCCAACGCCGGACTGCATTCGAGGTATCTTTTGCAGCCGAGCACCAACGCTGGACCGCTTCCGAGATCCAACGCCGGACTGTATCCGAGCTCTAATGCCAGACTATATCCGAGCTCTAACGCCAGACTATGTCCAAGCTCCAACGCCGGACTGTATCCGAGCTCCAACGTCGGACTATATCTGAGGTGTCATAGATCACCTTGGTTCAAAAAAGTTGAAGGAGTTTAGCCGAGCTTTATGCCGGAAATGCCCTCTATGGAGCCAGCCACTTGCATCCGAGCTATATCTCGAAATGCTTTCGAGGTGGCTCAGCACCTTGGTCATGGGCTGATTGTTTGCAGATTTTATTTCTGATTGATGCAATCTATTTACTGACGAGATATATAGCCAGTAGCCCTCACGGTGTGTGTCGGTCTAAAAACCCGAGATGCACCTGAAGGATGACATAAGACCGCTGATTCCAGTAGCCCCCGAGACTCAGGTTGATTTGCAAAATCAGCCTAAGGATCAACTCCTAGCTCGGTAGAATACTTCGGGACACAAAAAGCGGTGTGAACAGTCCTTGAGACTCAGGTTGGGTGCGGCCGACCAACCTGAGGGTCATAATCTCCTCGGAAACTATTATGCACTTAAATTTCCTGCATTGGATTATCAATGCAGTAGCCCCCAACACACTGGTCGGGTGGCAACACCGTGGTCAGGGGATCTATGTGCCCCTTTAATATTAGTAAATGATAAGCCCGAAGCTCAGTAGCCCCCGATGTAACACCCCGGATGTAACTTTCCATATTTGTAACTCCAACTCTTGCCATTTTCGGCTATGTGCTATGATATTCCCTTCGTGGTCGGGTTTTGTTTTTCGTTTTGCATTTTGTTCATGTCATGCATCTCATATCATGTCATCATGTGCATCTCATTGCATACGTGTTCGTCTGATGCATCCGAGCATTTTCCCCGTTGTCCGTTTTGCAATCCGACACTCCCACATGCACCGGCGCATCCCTCTTATCTCTTTTCGTGAGCAGGTGTTAAATTTTCTCGAAATGGACCGAGGTTTTTCAAGTGGCCTTGGTATACCACCGGTAGACCACCTGTCAAGTTTCGTTCCATTTGGAGGTCGTTTGATACTCCAACGGTTAACCGGGTAACCGCAAAGTCTTTTTGTGTGTTGCAGCAAAACCCCCCTCCAAACAGCCCAATAACCCATCTAAGTCACCTGCATGCTCTCGGTCATTCGATCACGATCGTGTGGGCGAAAACCGTGCTCCATTTGGAGCCTCCTAGCTCCCTCTACCTATAAATAAGTGAACCCCCTCGGATTTTCGCGCAGATCAAACCCTAACACCTTCCCCTCTCCGCCGCCGGACACGTCCGGTCCGGCCGGACGAAGTCGCCGCCGCCCACAGCCACTCACGCCGCGCCACGTGGCAGCACCGCCGCTCCCCGCCGCCGGCCCGCGAAGCCCATCGCGAGCCCGCGGGCCC
>NC_057805.1:105824213-105831699 GCF_018294505.1 Triticum aestivum | reverse complement strand
CTCCGGCGACGCCGTCCCCACCATCTCCTCCCTCTCCGGCGCCCGGCCTCGCCCTCTCCGGTAAGTTCTCCGGCGAGCCACCCCGGCGCCTCGGTTCGCGTGAGATCCAGATCTGGGACGAGGTTGATTTTCCCCCCCGAAATCCTCCAAGTCCCGAAGTTTTTGCATTATATGCTCATGTTCATCGCATCATATCTCATCGTATACTACTTCGTTTTGTGTGCATGATGTATCGAAATGCATCACGAGATGCTCTTCATTTTGTTCCATTGTGCCATGCTCGTTTGAGCCCATCTTGATGCCCAAATCTCTGGTGCAAGAGTGCTATATGATGTTTAATGCTGTTACTTATCAGAACTTGGTGATTTGTTATTTTTGTTGCAATTGATGTGTGCATCTTATGGGCATGAGCTCTACAGGTGTTTTGATCTATGCCATGCAATCTTTACAGAGGTGTATGCCATGTATTTTTGTGATCTATTTGGTGATTAGCACAAGCATGCAAACTAGGCTTCGTGATGTTTCTGTTTTCAAGGACTTAAAATTTTGCCAAGTCTGTGACTGCTGTTATTTTGTTGCCATGTATCCATGTGTCTAGAAAGAGAACCATGATTCTTTTGGGCATGTTCATTAAGGATGTTTTTTAGATATAGTTGTTCCCTATCAATCCATGCCCCTGTTTGCAATTATGGAGTGCCATAACATGTCTTAATCTTGCTCTACTTTTGCTATAAAATGTTCCTGGCAGATTGTTAACATGATATTCAATTTTGCCAAGGTTGTTTTAGTTGATCCATTCATGCTATGTACTTTCTCTTGCCATGGATAGCTTCATAAACATGCCATCTTGCTGTAGGTATGCTTGTTTTGCCATGCATTGCTTTGTGATGAGCGCATCAAGCTCACCAAGATGCCTTCATATTATTGTTTCTGTCATTCTCTGTTTTCTGCCAAGTCTGTAACCTGTTAACGAAACTTCCTATGTTTACATGGTTGCCATCATATCTTCTGGTCCTTTTTGGCTTATGGTCAGTAAGGGACTTTTTTCCTATGCATTTAGTAGAATACTGCCATGCCTTGTTTTGCCATGTTAAGTTCTTGGAGCATGTTAATTTCGTGCTCTGAACATTGCTACCTGATGCTGTTTCAGGCATGTGACTTAGAATCGGGGTCCTGACAGCGTGTCTGTGAACATGATATCTTTTGCACTTTTGCCATGCTTGTTTGAACCTGTTATGGTGTGATCTAGCCGTAGCTCAGTGTTCATCTTTTGCCAAGCATCGCCTGTAGATTACTGCCATGTGCTTTGTTGCTATGTTGGAGTGCTGTAACATAGTTTATTGATGCATTCTAAGTGCTATCATGCTGTTAATCGCAGAATCGTGTCATCCTTGTTTTGCTTGCCATTTGCAAACCGTGCATCCGTTTCCGGTGATCTTTATATTGATTTCGACCGAAATCATCTCATATTTCTAGTGGCATACTTGGTTTGCCAAGTTACTGCCTTGTTCATCCTTTTTCTTCCGGATCACGCATACGCATCGCATATCATATCTCGCATATCATTCATGTATTGCATCATGTTGCTTGTGCTTTTCCCGTGATTGATTGTGGTTCCATTGCTTGTTTTCTTGCTGTGGGTAGAGCCGGGAGACGAGTTCGTGAACGAGGAACCTGTTGAGTACGCTTACGAGGATCAAGCTTTCGACAACTCTGAGAACCTTGCAGGCAAGATGACCATACCCTCGAAATCACTTCTATCTTTGCTTTGCTAGTTGTTCGCTCTATTGCCATGCTGCGCTACCTACCACTTGCTATATCATGCCTCCCATATTGCCATGTCAAGCCTCTAACCATCCTTTCCTAGCAAACCGTTGTTTGGCTAAGTTACCGCTTTTGCTCAGCCCTTCTTATAGCATTGCTAGTTGCAGGTGAAGTTGAAGTTGGTTCCATGTTGGAACATGGATTTTTTTGACATATCACAATATCTCTTATTTAATTAACGCATCTATATATTTGGTAAAGGGTGGAAGGCTCGGCCTTATGCCTGGTGTTTTGTTCCAGTCTTGCCGCCCTAGTTTCTGTCATACCGGTATTATGTTCCTTGAGTTTGCGTTCCTTACGCGGTTGGTGATTTATGGGACCCCCTTGACAGTTCGCTTTGAATAAAACTCTTCCAATAAGGCCCAACCTTGGTTTTACCATTTGCCACCTAAGCCTTTTTCCCTTGGGTTTTCGCGAGCCCGAGGGTCATCTTTATTTTAAACCCCCGGGCCAGTGCTCCTTTGAGTATTGGTCCAACCTGTCAGTCGCCGGTGGCTACCAGGGGCAACTCTGGGCTCGCCTATCAGAAGCTTGGACAATCCGGTGTGCCCTGAGAACGAGATATGTGCAGCTCCTATCGGGATTTGTCGGCACATTCGGGCGGCTTTGCTGGTCTTGTTTTACCATTGTCGAAATGTCTTGTAAACCGGGATTCCGAGACTGATCGGGTCTTCCGGGAGAAGGTTTATCCTTCGTTGACCGTGAGAGCTTATAATGGGCTAAGTTGGGAGGCGGTGCCTGCAGTTATGAGGCAGATGAGAATTTGTTAATGTCCGGTTGTAGAGAACTTGACACTTGTCTTAATTAAAATACATCAACCGTGTGTGTAGCCGTGATGGTCTCTTTTCGGCGAAGTCCGGGAAGTGAACACGGTTTGAGTTATGCATGAACGTAAGTAGTTTCAGGATCACTTCTTGATCATTTCTAGCTTCGCGACCGTTGCGTTGCTTCTCTTCTCGCTCTCTTTTGCGTATGTTAGCCACCATATATGCTTAGCGCCTGCTGCAGCTCCACCTCATTACACCATCCTTTCCTATAAGCTTAAATAGTTTTGATCTCGCGGGTGTGAGATTGCTGAGTCCTCGTGACTCACAGATTCTACCAAAACAGTTGCAGGTTCCGACGATGCCAGAGCAGATGATGTAACCGAACTCAAGTGGGAGTTCAATGAGGAACGTGGTCGATACGATGTTTCTTTTCCTGATGATCAGTAGTGGAGTCTAGTTGGGACGATCGGGGATCTAGCATTTGGGGTTATCTTATTTTCATTTGGATTTGACCGTAGTCGGTCTATGTGTGGATTTTGAATGATGTATGAATTAATTTATGTATTGTGTGAAGTGGCGATTGTAAGCCAACTCTCGTTATCCCATTCTTGTTCATTACATGGGATTGTGTGCAGATAACCCTTCTTGCGACAATACCACAATGCGGTTATGCCTCTAAGTCGTGCCTCGACACGTGGGAGATATAGCCGCATCGTGGGCGTTACAAGTTGGTAATCAGAGCCATCCCCGACTTAGGAGCCCCCTGCTTGATCGAATCGCTGGCATTGTTGAGTCTAGAAGAAAAATGTTTTGAGTCTTAGGATTATATATATCGGAGAGTAGGATTCTTTTTACTCCTCAGTCCCTTCGTCGCTCTGGTGTGGCCTCCTGACGTAGAAGTTTTGACTCTCCTTTCCTCAAATTTCACTAAATTTTTTTTTAGGATCACGCGGGTATCTTGGAATCGTTCTGATGGTTTTGTCATGAGAACATTGTTCTTGGTGCCTCCTGACATTTAGGGGTTGTGGCAGTGTCCCGGGAAGTTGAGCTCCGAGGTGTTGTCGTCACAATTTTATCGTTGCAGTTCTGGAATACCTGAGTTTCGCCGACATCGAAAATCTCTTTTAAGCAGTTGTTGGTCAGATCACCTCGACGCCACCTAGTACTGGGGCGGGAGTTCGGGAGTATTGCCATAACTCGTATAACGGATGCTTTTCAAAGGTTGAGGTACACGATTTCCGAAGGTTTCTTGGTTATGTGTTGACGGATGGATACAGCTGGATCTAGGGATTGCTAGTTTGGGTGATATATTTTGTGTCCCCTGTATCCCCAACACCAGATTGCATAACCAGAAAGTTTCGTTAGTTTATAGGTGGGATTCAAGTAGCTCTTAGCATTTCTTCCCGCAGATATTTGTTTTGTGATTGGGTAATCCTTACCACTTATTTGTTCCACTCGTACCTTTTTATTTTATTCATCAATCTCTTATCAAGTGGCTTCTCACCTTAATGGAAGTGTGATGATTTACTATGGAATTCATTCGTTCATTCTCGTTCGAATGTTTATTGTGAAGACTATATGTTGCAATTTCTATCCGTTGATTGAATTTGCCTATCTGTCTATCAAGATGCTTACGGATGTCACCCTCTTCAGGATGGCTCCGCCAACGCGTCAGAATCCGGAACGCAATGAGGGGAGTCTGCCGAACCCTCCGCCACCACCTCCGCCTCCGGAGGCATGGCAAGCTATCATGGCAGCCACCAACGCCAATGCTCAGATGATTTTGCAACTCTTGCAAGAACGCACCCAAGGGCAAGGCAATCAAGGAAATCAAGGCCAAGGCAACAATCAGCCTCACTTTGCTACCCTCAACCTGTTCCTCGCAAATCAGCCGAAGTCTTTCAGCTACTATGCCGAGGCCACAGACGCCGATGATTGGCTCGTGGACATCAACAAGCATTTTGAATGTAGCAATGTCAGGCTTGAGGACTTTGTCAAGTTCGCTTCTTTTCAACTCAAGGATCAAGCTGCCGAGTGGTATCAACAATACGAAGATTCCAGAGGAGGTCGTGTGATTACCTGGGATGATTTCCGCCGAGACTTCAAAGCTCACCACATTCCACAAAGTGTTGTTGAGAGCAAGCGTGAGGAGTTCCGCAATCTCAAGCAAGGTAGCATGTCCGTGTATCAATACAATACTCAGTTTCAGAAACTCGCTCACTTCGCTAAGCAAGACGTTCCTGATGAAAAGAGCATGATCTATCAATTCAGAGGTGGCCTCAGAGAAGATCTGCAATTACCTCTTGTGCTTTTTGAGCCGACCAAGTATGATGATTTCCACAACATGGCTCTGAAGCAAGAGGCTGCTCAGCTCAAGTGTGAGGCTTCTAAGAAGAGAGTTAGGGACGCAGTTCAGTCTTCTTCTTCCTCACTAGTGGCTGCTAAGCAACAGAAGTTCTGGTTGCCTCCTCCTCCTCCGTTTCGTCAGCCTTCCCAGCAGAAGAACAAAGGTGGGCATGGATCTTCCCACTCGTCCAAACCTGGCTATCAGAACAAGTCTCAGAATCAAGCTCCAAAGTCGAATGCTCCTTATCATCGTCCACTCTCGGAGGTGACTTGCAACAAGTGTCAGCAGAAAGGTCACTATGCTAACAAGTGTTTCAACCAAAGGCGTCTTCCGCCTCCTCCTCCTGTGAGATCTTCCAGCAATGCAGTGGTCAAGCATAATCCCAAGTCTGCAAAGGTCAACATGATGAACGCAGCTCAAGCGGAGGAATCTACTGATGTGATAATGGGTAATCTCTCAGTTAATGATTTTCCTGCAAAAGTTCTTTTTGACACTGTTGCATCGCTTAGTTTCATCTCAAGACCATTTGCATCTAAGCATGAGTTGCATTTCCAAGAATTGCCTAGAACGTTAGCAGTTGTCTCTCCGGGAAAATGCATGAACACAAGCTACATGGTTCCGGATGTTTCTATCAAGATGGGCAACTATAAATTTCTGTCTAAACCAATTGTCCTTGGTGTTGAGGATATAGACCTTAGAGTTACCCGCCAGACGGAGCCAGGTTACTCTTTGGATGGTCATTGCCAGAAGCCCGGAGCCAAGTTTCAAGACGATGGGCCAGAGATGGGCTGAGACCCGGATATGGCTTAGAGCCTGTAGTTACAATCATTATTATAGTAGACTTGTAGTGTAAGGCAAGTATAGTTTAGAGTCCGAGCCGGACGTTCTTATGAGCCGGCGTCGGAACTCTAAGGGCTGCCGGGCGTCAGCCTCCTTATATAAAGGGACGACCGGGCAGCAGTTCAAGGGCGACAACAACCTCATCGAGAGCCGGGCATAGCTGTTTAGCTCCCTGGCGATCGTAACCCTAATCAATATCACCCCAAACTGGACGTAGGCTTTTACCTTCACCGTAAGGGGCCGAACCAGTATAAACCCACGTGTTCCTTGTCCCGCATAACCCCTTCAAGCTTCCTGGTTGCGATGGCTCCACGATTAAGTCCTAGCTCGAGGACATCTGCCGTGACAATTCCACGACAGTTGGCGCCCACCGTGGGGCTAGCGCACGGTGGATTTGAGTTCTTGAAGGGCAGCTTCGAAGGGCTCAAGGGATACGCTGTGGGCCGGATGACCAAGAGTCGTCGCGGCAAGCTCTACATCGATGATGCGGACTGGGGCCCCGACGCCGGCTCAATTGAGTACGGGTACCGGGTCCCCTTTGGCGGAATTCATGTCTTCATTGGCAAGATTGGTGAGCCGGGCCCCGAGCCGGATCTCTTCGCCGATCTCATCGAAACAGCTCAGCGCGCACGACCCGCCCGGGCCCGGCCTGCCTTAAGGCGTGTTTTTGTGGGATGCATCTGGGAGGGCCCTCTGATCCATCTCGGTTCGGTGATGAGGCGGCCGCCGGCTCTGACGGCGAGTCGGCCACCGATGAGTCAAACTCGTTGTACCAACTTCAAGATGGCAGGCTCATGGGTTGTTCCGATGGCGACAGTATTCCGGACCTTTTTGAGCCGCCAAGTCAGGTTGGAGTTTTCATGGCCGGTGCGAAGCCTGTTCAGAACCCCGCTGCTGGATCGGGAAACCCGGTGCCTTCTCCGGCTCAGGTGCTGATGGATCTCACGGACAAGATGACGGCCCTGTTAACCGCCACGGTTGACCCGGCGCATCAAGCCCAGCATGATGCGGAGGTGGCACAATTGAAATTGGATCTGATAAAAGCTAAAGAGGATCTTGCAGTAGAAGGAATCAGGCTGGCTGTAGAGCGGGCGGCTCTCGACGCCCGGACTCAGCTGATTCAGGCGCAGTCCTTCCAACTCACGATGGATCAGAACGCGGCCAACGAAGTCATGAGAAGGAGGCATCAGAAGGCCCAGTCTCGGCTCCCACCGGTTTACGATCCACGCAATCTCTTCAACACACCGGGTGCAGGGGCTAGTAACCCGCCAGGGGTCATTGCACCCGGGTCTGGACCCCTTATTCAGCCACGGGTGATGGGGCCTCCCCAGGTGCCCCCTCCCCCGCCTCAGTATGTGCCAATACCCCCGGGTCTTTATGATAACCCGCTGGAGAACATGGTGGCGGCGGCAGCACGACTGGCGGCTCTCCCCGTGGACGGCGACTCTCCGGCGGCCATCGAAACCCGCCGGGTCAGGGAACTCCTGCAGACGGCTCTGGCACAGCAAGAGACGTACTCCTACAGCCAGGACAGGATCCACTCGACTCCTCGTCTAGGCCAGAGCCCGAGTTACAGCCGGCACATGGTCTCAGCAACCGGCTCAAGTAATGTCCGACGCCATGACCCGCCCCCTGGCCATGGCCCGGCTCATATTGGAGCCTTCTATGCAGCAGACCAAGCGTGGCAAGAGGCGGAGCAGGTGCCGCA